>NW_028145790.1:0-102500 GCF_977016875.1 Pavona decussata
GATTGAATGTAAAAAATGTAAAAAACAGTATATAGGGGAAACCAAACGCACGATCCGTGAAAGGTTCACAGAACACAGACAAGCGACAAACAACCCACATCACGCCAACTCCACAGCAGCAGTCCCTACACACTTCAACTTACCAGGTCACTCTTCTGCGGGCATGCGACTTATCCCTCTCGAACTACAACCCACCATCAATGCCTCCCGCCGTAAGGTACGCGAGGCTTTTCTAATTCATAGAGGGAAAACGTTATCTCCAGAAGGCATTAACAGGAAAAACGAACGCTGAACCTTGATTATACGCTTCTATATTTTTGTTATCTCATATTTACAAGTACGCTGCCTTCATGTCATGTATTAGCCAATCATTTTTTTGCATGTATTTTTTCAAATTTTAATTTTAGGAGCCGTTAGTATATTTTTGTTATCTCATATTTACAAGTACGCTGTCATCATATCATGTGTTAGCCAATCATGTTTTTCCATGTATTTTTCAAACTTTAATTTAAGGAGCCGTTATTATATTTTCCTTCAGTATAGCTCTGGCCCTGAGGAAGACTAATTCTATTAGTCGAAATATTGGCCACTAATAAATCTGCCCTTTGCCGTAGTGCCAGCCTTGCATTCAGTTTTGTATTTTCACGATCAAGTGACGCCTGACACGAGGTCTTTCACAAGAGAGATCCGGCAAAATTACCAGCAAGTTTAATTCCTGCGTTGTGTGGACCTCTGCATTCAAAAGTTTTCTGTCAGGACTGTGTACGAAGCAGGCAAGAGTGCACAGATTACTGCGGAGATGACCGCATACAACCTGTCAATCTTGGGCCTCTGCGAGACAAGGTGGCTCGAGTCTGGTTACATACAACTGTCGACTGGACAGACCGGTCTCTACTCTGACCATGATAGTGCAAATGCTTCCCATACAGAAGGAGTTGGATTTATGCTGACGTCGCAAGCTGCCAAGTCTCTAATAGGTTGAAACCCAATTTCATCCAGGATTATCACAGCTAGGTTCCACGCTAAGGTTGGCAAAGCCACCTTTATCCAGTGCTATGCCCCAACCAACGATGCGGAGGACGAAGTAAAGTCGGAGTTCTATGAGAGGATGCAGGGGGTTATAGATGGAGTAGCCAGGAAGGACCTGATACTGCTCCTTGGAGATTTCAATGCTAAGGTGGGAAGCAACAATACAGGCTTTGAGACAGTCATGGGGAAGCATGGTCTTGGTGAAATGAGTGACAACGGAGAGCTGTTTGCTGACGTTTGTTCCTTTAACAAGCTTGTTATCGGAGGAAGTGTTTTCCCACACAAAAAGGTCCACAAGGCGACTTGGGTTTCTCCAGACAACAGGACTGAGAACCAGATTGACCACATCTGTGTGTAATCCAGGCTCAGAAGATCGCTGTTGGATGTCAGAGTAAAGAGAGGGGCAGACGTGGCTTCAGATCATCACCTTCTCATGGGCAGATGCCGGTTGAAACTGAAGAACTTCAACACCGGCCGAAAGAAGACAAGTTGCAAATACAGCATCGAGATGCTGAATGTGGAGTAGACAAAGAAGAGGTTCCAGCTCACCGTCTCCAACAAGTACCAGGTGCTAGAAAGTCTGCAGGAAAACGAGGAACACCTGAGCGAGGGGAAGGACCAAATAGTAGTTAACAAATTGTGGCAGGGTATAAAAGACGCATGGAGGGAGACGTGTGAGGAGACTCTGGAAAGGAAGTCCAAACAGCACAGGGCTTATGCAAGTGTGGATACACTGAACAAGATTGAAGTCAGAAAAAAGGTGAAGGAGATGTTGAATCATAGCAAGACGAGAGCCAGGAAAGCAGACGCTCAGGCAAAATACTCCGAAGCCAACAAGGAGGTCAAACGAAGCATTAGAAAAGACAGACGGAACTTTGTAGACAGTCTCCCAAAACAGGCGGAGGAAGCAGCAAGCAAGGGCGACATGAAAGAGCTCTATTCCATCACAAGAACATTGGCAGGTGCTAAAAAGATCCCGGACAGACCTGTCAGAGCCAAGAGTAGGGAATTGCTCACTGACCAAGAGGAGCAGCGTAAAAGGTGGGCAGACCACTTCAGGGAACTCCTGAACAGACCACCGCCGAGCGAGATTCCAGACATAGCACCTGCCGACACACTTTTGGAGGTTGAGGAGAGCAGACCAAGTAAAGAGGAGGTCAAGAGAGCCATCAGACATCTGAAGAATGGAAAGGCAGCTGGTCCAGATGGCATACCACCAGAAGCCATCAAGGCAGACCTGGAAACCTCGGCTGAGATGTTATACAACCTCTTTGGTAAGATCTGGGAAACAAATGAGATACCAGATGAATGGAAAGAAGGCTATTTGATCAAGCTCCCAAAGAAGGGAGATCTGAAGGAGTGCAAGAACTGGAGAGGCATCATGCTGTTATCAACTGCTGAAAAAGTGTTGAACAGGATAATCCTGGAGAGACTGAAAGCAGAGGTGGATGACCGTCTGCGAGATGAACAGGCTTGGTTCCGGAATGAAAGGTCATGTACGGATCACATAGCCACCCTGGGGATCATTGTGGAACAGTCTCTCGAGTGGAACTCTCCCGTATTTGTGACCTTTGTGGATTATGAGAAGGCCTTTGACAGCATTGATAGGGTTGTGTTGTGGAAACTGTTACGTCACTATGGCATCCCTGAGAAATATATCCTTCTCATACAGAAGAGCTATGAGAAATGCACCTGTAGAGTTATCCACAATGGAGCACTTTCTGAGCTTTTTGAAATGCTGACAGGAGTGCGCCAGGGATGCCTGTTGTCGCCCTTTTTGTTTCTGCTATCCATCGACTGGATAATGCGGTGCACGACAGAGGGAAGTCGTGATGGCCTACAGTGGACCTTCACAACCCGTCTGGAAGATCTGGACTTCACCGATGACATTGCCCTCTTCTCCCATAACCATCAGGGAATGCAAGCCAAGGTAACACGGCTTGCAAAGATCTCAGCGAAGACGGGCCTTAGGATCAGCAAATCCAAGACAAAGGTGATGAGGGTTAAGACCAGGAACGTAGATAACATCAAGCTGAATGGGGAAGCAATCGATGAAGTGGAGGACTTCACATACCTTGGTAGCAACATCAGCAAGGATGGTGGGTCTGATCGGGACATAGTGGCAAGGATTGGGAAGGCAAGAACTGCTTTTGCAATACTGAGGCCTGTATGGAGATCAAAGGTGATATCCAGAAAGACCAAGCTAAGGATATTCAACACCAACGTGAAGTCTGTCCTGCTGTATGATTCAGAGACATGGCGGGCAACCAAAGAAACCTCCAGAAAACTGCAGTCCTTTGTCAACAGATGCCTGAGGTCCATCATGGGCATCCACTGGCCAGAGGTCATAAGGAACGAAGAACTGTGGGAAAGAGCTAAACAGGAGAGAATCGACTCCCAGATAAGTAGGCGCAAGTGGGGTTGGATCGGGCACACGCTCAGAAAACCTACAAGCAATATAACCAGGCATGCCCTGAGATGGAACCCACAGGGTAAGAGAAGTCGAGGTCGCCCCAGGAACAGCTGGAGGAGAACAGTAGACGATGAGGTGGGCAAGGCAGGCTATACCTGGAGGGAGCTTGAAAAGGTAGCCTTAAACAGATCGAGATGGCGGGCTGCAGTTTCCATGGACCTATGCTCCACTGGGAGTAGCAGGGAATAAGTCAAGTAAGTTACCCGTTCCTTAAGATCGTGTGGCTGTAAAGGTTATTAAGACAGGAACGGGAAACGGGAATCTGGGAACGAGTGCACAGCGGTGATCCGCAAAACAATTCGATAATAATAATAATAATAATAATAATAATAATAATAATAATAATAATAATAATAACAATAATAATAAGTTGCTAAATACTGAGATGAAAGGGAAGCTTTTAACGCTAGGTCGCTCTTTGATTAGACGCTAGACGAATTCGCTCTTTTTTTTTAATGTCGTTTAGGCGAAGTCACGGAGCACAGTATTCCTGTTTCTGCAATGGTTGTTACCATTTGTTTGGACGATTATTTTCCTTTCTGAAATCTGCCATCTTTTGCAAAGTTTTTGTATGTAGGTGTTTGTGTAGCCTAACCTCATTACCATTATCAGCAGATAAGTAGCGAGGCGGCAACAGATCGAGTCTGAAAACCAATGAGGCAGTCTTTAAACACGCAAAATTTTTGCCTACACGCAAGCCGCTACACACGTTCGCGCAGGCCTACCTATTTGAAAATAAATCCAAGAAACTTTATTCATTTTGCCACGCTAAAGTGTATTCGAAAACGTTTTGAGGGATCAATCTAGTTCGCGATTAATTTGGATCAATGCCTCTTTGAACCTTTTGAAAGTCCAACCTGATGGAACACATCTGCCCTCGGAGGCTTAGTTGGTTACATGGGTGGGTTGCTCGTGCCACTAAACGCGCGCGAGAGATTGGTTGGTCGGCCATGCTTACAAAAACAGGCCCATTATATGATGTGGTTATATGTTTTATAAATATACGCCGAATGTTTCAATTTCCTTCAGTTAATCGAATCTCTGATTTCGATGCTTTGCCTGTTTTCTCCCTGAGGCACGTGATGTGCCGACGCGTGATTCGAGGGGCGGGCGGGTTCAAAGTATGAAACAGTTGTAGGGCATGGGTTTTGTTGCATTTTATTTGAGCTGGCTCGGTTGCTGGTTTCATATAAAACTGCTACACCGTGCTGACGAGTTCCAATAAGAACGAAACAGCTGTCCACGGTTGCAGCCCTGTTTTGTCGGTTTCTGTCGGGATATTGTCTCGCAAAGTCAACTTTTTCACGTAGTATCAGCCTTGCAGTTTATGTTACAGTTTATTTTTGGCTGATTAGGTCTCTTGTAGATCCTACGTCAACTAGCAGCATTATTGTTCGCGGTCCTTTGCAGTTTTTACGTCTGATTTAAAACTGAGTCGTTAGGAGAGAAATTTTCAGGATAGAATTTCGAGTTTTTGCCTTGAATCTTGGTTGCTTCTTTTGGAGTCTTGGAAAATCAGTAAGTTTAGTCTAAAATTTAAAACTAATTTACTGTTCGACGAAGGGGTGAGATTATTCACAAAAGCTTCAGATCTTTCCTGAGGTGGGATTCTTAATTTCTGTTATGAAACTTAACCCTAAGATAAACCTTAAAGGAGCTCTTTAAGTTGCATTAAATGGCCTAGTTTGAATTCTTATAGGGATAACCGCTGTACACTCGTTTCCAGACTCCCGTTCCCCGTTCCCCGTTCCCGGTCTTAGTAACATCCGTTAAGGCGCAATCGTTAAACCAGTTTTCAGTTTTGATTATTATTTTATTCATCAGTTTGATTTGCTTTACTTACACTTTTATGAACGCCTGAGTATCAAAAAAATGAGTCTGCGCGATTAGCGTTGATCAATCAATCAATCAATCAATCAATCAATCAATCAATCAATCAATCAGTCAGTCAGTCAGTCAGTCAGTCAGTCAATTAATCAATCAATCACTCAATCACTCAATCACTCAATCAATCAATCAATCAATCAATCAATCAATCAATCAATCAATCAATCCGTCCGTCCGTCAATCAATCAATCAATCAATCAATCAATCCGTCAGTCAGTCAATCAATCAATCAATCAATCAATCAATAGTATCATCTTTAAATATTGCAACAGTTTATTTCCAATTTTTACTTAGCTTTTTGCAGCCCCCAAAGAAGGTTAGTATTGTCTAACCGGAATATTGGGTAATAAAATTATTTTAGCTGTCTGATCAGCCTTGCATTTGATTTTACATTTTAATCAATCAAACAATCAATCAATCAATCAATCAATCAATCAATCAATCAATCAATCAATCAGTCAGTCAGTCAATCATTAAATCAATGGTAATCGTTTATTTAGCCACGTTAGGTCTAATGAGCTTAAAGCTCGTTCAAAATACGAACGTTCCGAATATAATATAAAAATTAAAAGTATAAAGAAAAAAAGATTACAGAGTCTTATCAGGGTTCCTTCAATTCTCTTATATCCTGTGTGAAATTTCCCGTTAATTCAGCATGTATGTTCTCAGCCGGGGACACTCCGGTTTGTCCTGGCGTGGAAATCACATGCAAGTTAGTTTGACCAACGACTGTCGGCCCAACTTTAAAAATTCTGTTCCAGCGCAGCAAGCGTTTATATTCCTGTCGAAATGTTCTGTTCATAACACCATAGATGATTGGATTTACTGAGATTGATAACGTTGCCGCAATCGTAGAAAACAAGTACGCTTGTCTCGGTAAGTAAGAACCGTGCATGAAAAAATCGATTGTCTCTGTGACTACCACTGGTAAGGAGCAAAGCGCATAGGCCAGTACCATCATCAACAAAATGCGCGAAACTTTGATGTCTTCTACATTTACTCTGCTCCAGGCGACGTCCCTGGAGCATCTCTTATTGTGCGCGCGCACAGAACGAAAAACCTTAAGGCAACAGAACGAAATGATAATCATCGGAACAGCGCCAAATAAGGACACCAGGATCATGGAGAACGGCTTGCTGCCATCTTGATTGCAAAAAATCTTACCCGGATGAAAGACGTATCTATGTCCTCCTGCTACGTATAGCAACTGAACCAGAAATGCGATGAACCACGCTATGAAGATCATAATTGAGGTTCGACGCGCTGTGAAAATCCGTCGATAGTTATTCGGCTTCACGATGAGATAGTATCTATTCAAAGACATCAGAGCTAGAGTCCCCGAAGATGCAAAAGCCAATGTTAAGCCGAAGTATCCCTGAAATTGACACGATGCGCTATCGAAGGGCCAATCGCTTTTAATTAAGACCGCAGTCGTAAAGATTGTGCCTGGGATCGCCATAAGAATGTCTGAAATGGCCAGCGAGATGACGAATTTGTTGGGAATCGTTCTTAAACGAGGCGAACGGAGAACAACGATTAATGTTAAAAGGTTTCCCACAAATGCCAGAATGTTGTTTAAAAACACCACTGAGGTTTCTAGCACAAGCAAGAAAGTGTCTCGCGAATTCAAATCTCTTCGAAGTCTTTCCAGGCCGTTCATCTTTAGCAGTGACCCACAATGAATAGATCTATGGCGATCCACGTATGAATCGATACGGCTGATATATCCGATCGCTTTTCTTGCAATTGTTTATAAGAAACTTGTGTAAGAGCGTCATGTGCTATTTTTCAGCCCCCTGGCATCATTGAATGTCAATCACTGGACGGATTTATACACGAGTTATTTGAGGAAGGCCCTTTAGTTCATCTCTGAAACGAGCAACACTCAAACTGACATTGCAGCTGTGTTGACTTTTTTCCTTTGGACGATTGTTTTGTAAAATTAATTATCAAGTTTAACTGACGGAAATTGAAAGTGATAATTTTTATACTAGCATAAAACAAACAATGCATGCATGAATAAGAAAAAGAGCGATATTAATTTGTTCAATTCAAACTGCGGTTTTAATGAACATTCTTTGTTTTTCGTAGCGAAGACGTTTTGATAGTGAAAGTCGCACTGCGGAGATTCCATTATATTTTCCCCGAAGAAAAATTAACAGAAGAAGTACGCACAGCATGATTAATTAAAGGGCCACTGTCATTGTCACTGTATTTTACTTCTACAATATTTGTTTAAGACTGCACCAGGAAGAGAATATTAAGGGATTTTTTTTCAGACGAAGAACAAAATATTTTCAGTTTTTAGCAACTTCCCTAAAATACGCAGGAAGGACTTGAAAAAAAAAATTGGCAATTTTTTCAAGTTGCAATTCATTTCCATCCTAGCCATCCGCAGATAAACAGTAATTAAGATTAGTTTCTCCGCACAAGTAGTAGGGATATCGTTAACAAATTAGAACTGAACCATTAATTATATTAATGATTCTATCTATTTAAATAAGCTTTTTGGCTATTCAAAGTGACACATGACAAGAACAGGTGACACTGCCCATTAAAAATCGGAGATTTTTCAGTTTGTTTTTCTTTTAACTGAACTTACGAAAACAAAAAATCATTATTCGACTGTTGGAAGAGGAAAGAAAAATTGGAAGAGATCATTGTAGAATTTTATCACAGCAATGGTTCCGTTATTCTCTGTTTTTGATGCTGACAGCTTGAAGCTTCTGAGAGACTGGTTTTCATGTTCTTAAAAGGCGGGGACATTTAATTTTTAGTCCTAGTCTACCCATATCGCCGGATGCCAATGAAGTTGATAAATGTACTACGGTATCTTCTAAACTTTATCATGTACGACTTTGGAAGACAATTTGTTTCGAACGCTAAAAACGTTACTAGATTATTGTCCTCCGAAACCGAAACGCTTTCCAAAATATTCTTAATTCTGAAACGGACCGAAAATCGAGATTTCAGTCTATCAACAAGGTCATATTCTCAGCTTTAGCTCAGGAAAAAAGTGAGAAGAAATATAATTCAAATATAGAAAAACAATTTCATTTCTGTCATATAATTGACAATTGCCCTCTCAGGGTTTTGGCCTCTAAGGGAGGCACCAACGTAGTCCTAGCGTAAAAGTATAGTACGTAATTACAGCGGGAATATACAGTTCGTATACCAGAATAAATGTCGATTTCGCCAAACTGGGATCGTAAGGTGTTATAAGGAAAATTGTTGGTGGGGCCGCAAGTCGGTATTGGTAGCTGCAGTTTATTGGTTGAAAATGACTTAGTCTTACGTATATGTGTTTGGCTACTAATAACGCGCATGACGCATCAATTTGGTAATATTCGTATTTCGATTGTCACGGAAAGATGCAGACGTTTAGAGGAAGAGGTAAGAGATCTTGAAGTTTTTTTTGTTGCCTTTCTGTCTCTCAAGTTCAGGAAGCCAAACTTTTAGGGAGATCCATAGGCAAGAGAAAGAATTGTCCATAGACTTTTCAAGGATTTGTAATTAATAAAGAGACGATCTTTTGTATTTGCTGGATTGAAAGGCTCAGTCCAAAACTACGATTTGTCAGACACAAATCACTGACTGACTGAAAGACTCAGTCGAAAAGAAAGATTTATTAGAAGATTAGAAGAGTATTTCAGATTTGAGAGAAACTAAGTTAACCAATGATGGGAGTTCAAGGCTTTCGAGTTGGCAAGAAGTGTTAGATCTTTAGACTTCCAATCGGATCATTTCACAGTGAAAATTAATCTGCTAAGTGCGCTCTTAATCAATTTTTGACATTGCTAGTCCCCTTATTAATTTTAAATTCCCATGTTATTTTAAAAATTTGATCAGGAGGGATTTGCTGAAGCAAAGGCATACAAAAAACCAGGAAAGATTTATTGCTCGACGTTTCGGGGTCATCGTGACTCCATTGTCAAGAGACTAGTAAAATAGCATGCAAATAAGGAAAGTTACAAAGGCAAAGGCTTGTGTATAAAGAATGGTGACTTGCATTCTGATATCAGATTTAATTCACCCACACTATGTCATCCAGTAGTACCTGTTTGGCTAGCCAGACAAAACGGGGGCAGCTAGCTAGAGACAGCTATATTTCATATATTCATATTCAGTGATAACATTGTTTGGTTAGTGGTCGGACTTTAATTAAACGTGCAAACTTGAGTGGCCGAGGCTGAAGAGTTCTTCTTAGAAATGCTAAATCAACGGAAACAAAGCCTTTAACACTAACTGACAATGCATTCACTAGACCTACGTGTAGTCAATCAGTTCGAAGGTTTTTGAGGGCTGTCGCACTAATAAGCAGTAAACGCATAAAAATTATCCTCCGCCAACTCAGATGTATGCTTAAAATGACCTGCAGAGCTTCAGAAAATACAAGGTTCCGCTTTCAGCCGTAGGTGAATTTTTCTAAAATTCGCTTAGCATCAAACCTTAGTGGCCTAAAAATATCGATATTAACAGATTTCCCAGAAATATCACAGAAGTGATTGACAAAGTTCTTGGTTACTTTTAAGTCGATTTCAAATCAACAACAATACATGCATTTAGCACGGTATTTAAGAAAAAAAATACGAACTCCAACCTTTTATAATCACGTCCAAATCCTAAACCACATTTTGTTAAATTCAGCTTACGATATAGAGCTGTTAGGCTCTAGAACATCATTTTGAAAAACGAGGCTAAGCTTACCAAATCGCGCGGGGAGACAGCCTACCTATCTGATACAGGTTCTTAAAAAAATTACTCTCGCATATGTATGCGGTTTTTTTTAATGAAAATACAATGATTACAACTTTACTTACTATACTTACAGTACTAAGACTACTAAACGATCGATATTTTCTGTGCTTACAATACTGACCGATTACTTACAACATTCACAGTACTCAAATTATAGTCAGCTTACACTAAACTAAGGCAGCTTGGCCCACGATTTAGTAAATTGATGTACACGATTTGTTTTTGCCACAATGGTGCTGGGAATAGCGATCTTGTTATTTAGGCGTAAAAGGAAACATTCGAAGTCCAGAGTGCCGTTGCGTTCGCTTGAAGCAAAAATATGATATTTGGCAACAATGAGAGACAAGAGAGGACTCTTGTGAGAGAATAGTTTTAAAAGTACTTCCCAGTGGTTCGATTTTTAGTTCCAGCCATAAAAGATAGTGCTTTCAGATAACATTAATTATTTTTGATTGACTCTTATGATCAAAACTTACCGACAATCAAAGAGATTCGCCCAGTTTACCTGTTTTTATAAACAAAATAAGAAAACTGAATCTTGCTGACATTTTAATTAATAACAGCAATTGCTGTAATCTTTGCAGTCAATCATTTTAGTTTTAGTAATCATTTTAGTTTTTAAATTTTAATTTTGTCTTGTACATAAGCTATACAGGATCTCCCATATTCGTTAATTCTAATAAATTTGTTGTAAATATTTAATTTTTACTATTACGATATTTTATTAGTGTCCCCAATTAGTCTACCTAGGCTAAATACATCGGCACTTTAATACAGGTTTTACTTTAATACTTACTTACTTAGTGCCACCAGTTAGAAAAGCGATTCCAGAACGACAACGTTTGGATTAGTGTTTGGTTTTCAAGGTTAAATAAAGGGCAAGTTTTATTGTTTGTTATGTCAGAGCGGAACAAGCTGCGTTGTGGGGGTAAAATATTATGAATAATTTAAACCTGAAACATGATTAATCTGGGTTCTTACAAGATGCGAAAACGGTAGCATGTAAAATATTGCGGATGTTTCCTGTGGTGAAGTCATGATCCAAAATTCTATTTTCAGCGGTAGGTGCCAGGGAGCTCTTATCTAGCAAGGTGGAATATGCAGTTTTGGTAAAAAACGGATTGAGAGGTGTTAGTGTGACCCGGGCTTTCGTTGCAGTGCGGAGTTCTTTTTTTTATTCAGTGGGTCTGGCTTTTAGAGGTCGTAGTATGTTGTGAATAAGGATTTCAAGTAATATGTCAAAAACGAGGGCGAGTGCTTTATCACGGGTTCCAAATACTGAGAAACAGATGAAAGCACGAGGCCGCAGGCCGAGTGCTTTCATCTGTTTCGAGGTATTTGGTACCCGTGATAAAGCACGAAGCCCGAGTTTTTGACATGTCTTCTCAAATGAAACAATAAGAAATTAATCTCATTAAAATGCAAATGTTTGATCTCAGATGAAAAACATGTTTCATCTCAGATGAAAACCTGGTGGTGTTTCATCTGGTGTTTCATTGGGGTATCAAGATTCATCCACCTGACCGAAATGGAGGTCATTTATTGGCTTTTGACTGCATGAATTATTAATGAGTTTGAGAAAGTTATATCTTTCCTCCAAGTCTGCGGTTAGTGAAAGGAAGCTGTGATTTTGGTTGAGAAGGTCCTTGATGCAACATATTCCTTTTCTATACCAGGCGTTTATAAAAATTAGTTTTCCATCTAAAACAATAAACTGTTCCAAATTATGTAATCCTTAATGGAGGTATATTCGTTAAAAGCTAGTGGCTTAAAGCTCTGCCAGTAACTTAAAACGGTTCGGTAATAATCAGGAAGGTGTGCGGGTCTTAACTGTGTCCTTCTATTGTGGTGTTAATAGTGTGCTGTAATTTAAATATGTTCGAATTTATTTGAATGTAAATGTTGTACTCGTCTGTTTTGTTCAATATATAAATAAACACACCTATTTTTTTTTTCATTTTTTCCTTTAGTTTTACTTTATTTTTATTTATTTCTTTTTTTTTGTATCTTAATTTTTTATTAATTTTTTTTTCGTGTTCCGGGATGTTCCGGGTTTTATCGACGGCCTGGTATTAACGCCAGTCTCTGTTTAATTATTAACGACATGGGAGTGTTAATTTGCCAAATATGAATATTGGCATTACTGTGAGTGATCAACCTCTCACAGTACCAAAGGAAAGTTGTTCAGTCCTTGTGAAACTTGACAATACTCTAATTTGAGAGCTCGAGTACTGGACAGCACTATCAAGCATACCTGGATGAAATAGAAGAAAGAAGCTAAAACTGTTACGGAAAAAAAGGTAAGTCTATTCGTAATTTCACTCACCTATAATTGACAAGGTTTACCCGAAAATAACTGGATTATCAGTTCCCGTCTATTTAGAGGGCTAAGTTGGCAATAGCCGGTAAAAAATGTCATAATTCTTTGGTGGGCAAAAAATACTGATAACAACTGCAAATCTGGCTTCGGTATTAGCGAGTGTCCTTGACAAACCAAATTTCAGATGATAAAAAATTTGCAGTTTTGTTGATTTGTTTATGTTATGTCGTATTTTTTTCTTCTCTTCCCTTAACTTAAGGATGCAAGTTTAGTTCGAAAGGTCTTCAAATTTACGGAGAAAATAACCCGTCGTATAAAAACGATAAATCTGATAGAAATAAATGTTTTTTTGGTATTAGAGATGTGGGAATTGCAAGATAGTGCTACCGGCCTTCGGTAATTTGGGCCAACGGGTCATAAATTTTTAATCACAATGAGTAAGCGGGAAGGGTTTTTAATAGTTCGATTTAAAGCATTGCGAGGATCGAAGCTCCATGAAGTAAAAGCTACATTCGGATCTGAATGCTAAAATTTTATTTCTAAACATGAAACAAACAAGAGTGAAGGGATATTCATGGTTTATAGTTTTTTTATTTCGAAAGTCATATATAAAACCAATATTTTATTATACTGTTGGCACTTTGTGGGGGGTTTAATATACGGAGGTAAATGTCCTTTGTTGGCCCGTCACAATCACTTATCACCTCAGGGATCTTAAAGCCTCTTCACCAACACGAGGATGCATATTAGGGACAGCAACATTGAAATTGAATGGCTTCCAAAGCTAAAAAAATCATTTTTTCCAAAGTCATGGAAGAAATAGAAGAAAGATGCTAAAACTGATACGGAAAAAAGCACTCACCTATAATTGACAAGGTTTATCCGAAAATTAATCGATTATCAGTTCCCGTTTATTTGGAGGGCTAAGTTGGCAATAGCCGGTAAAAAATGTCATAATTCTTTAGTTGGCAAAAAAAACAACTGATAATAGATCTAGATTAAAACATTTTAAAGTCCTTGACACGATATATTTTCAGGCTCAAATATTCCCTTTTTATTTACTATTCGCCAGATTGCCAAGCCAAAATTTCAAAAAAGTTTGAATTGAGAGACAACACTACAACAAATGTGTGTTTAAAGAGAAGTGGAAGTTTACTAAAACGATAAGTTCTAATCGATGCAAGATACCACAAAAGTGTGAAAGCTTAGAATCCATATTGCGTCGACCGTACAGCGAAGACTTGAGATAGCGGGCAATATGGATTCTGAGCTTTTATTAAAATTTATTGGCTATTTCCCAGACTACCTTTCAGCATTGTCGCGTACGCTTTTACGCTATTGTTTGACAACATCTGTCGAAACCATTGTATATTTTTTGTAAAACCTACGTCAAGTTACGCACGTGCAAAGCAAAGGATTGAAAATTAAGGTGACCGATTTTACCAGATCTTTTTCTCCGAAGCTGGGGCCCGTTTCTCGAAAGTCCCGGTAACTTATCGGGCCCGATAAGTGTCTTTGGTGGTAAAAGTTTCTTAACAGAAGTCAATTTTTGTTAGCTTTGAATACTAAATTTGAAATTTTTATAATTCTATGAAAACATTGGCCAATTACCATGTCTGTAATCACTGTGTAATCGGCGAAAAAAAACATTTCAAAATATACTTATCGGGCCCGGTAAGTTACCGGAACTTTCGAGATTCGGGCCCCTGGGTACGAAATTAAATTATATTCAGGACCAATTTTAGCGAGTGAACAGATAAGAGAAGATACAGGAGCGCTGGTAACGGATTGAACCTGATCGCAAATTTTGATGATCGCATGGCCGATGTTTTAAGATGCCCGGAAACTAGTGCGTCACTCCAGGTAGGATTTTTTTTTTATCTCTCGTACAAACAAAGAACAGTCAGTATCATTGTTGTTGGTATCAATCTAAATTACTGTTTCTCTGAAACGAATTTTCGTGTATTTCTTGGCTTATGGGAGTCTCACTGGAAATGTGAACATTTTCGCGTGAATTCAGTCGGGGTTGAGTTGTGCAACTTGCGCCAAGTTGCCAATTCATTCAGCAAGAGTCGAAGAATTGGCCTCTGAACAAGAGTGTTTATGCATAAAGCCGAGAGGATAAAGGTTGCTGCCAATTTCATGTGGCAAGTTCCAGGTTGTTTACTATCTTTTTCATGTCGTTATGTTGTTGATTCTCTGCTACTAGGACCTTTTTATTTGGCGCCGCCAATCTAGCGAACCGCATGAACGCGGTAATTAGTATAGTTTAGTTTTGTGTTCGTCCTTAAAAAACTGTATGGCTTGAGCTAGGAAAGTCAATTCGAAGTTTATATTAAGGAACTTTGCGAATCCTTGAACCAAGAAGAACGGTAAGCCTTTATACTTAAAATCTAATTGTGGCAAGCGGTACCATAGTGATTAAACATTTTAAGTATAACTTCCACTGTGGGGTAAAGTTTATGTGAATTATAACCTGCTACGTACTTAACTGAACGCCTGGCGTAAACACAACTTAATACGATTACACAAGCGGCTCACACATCGTCTCCAATTTTATTTACGCACGCAAAGGTACTTAAAAGTCACGTCCGTGTGCACGTAAAATTTACACGACAGCAGTATAATCCATGCACCTTTTAGGGAACGCTTTCAAATATCGGTTTCGAGTTTGACTGCTCACAACAAATCGATAAATGCATTTTTTTTCCGTCCGTCCCGAGTTAAACGGAACCGTGATAACACATAGGATTATATTTCGGCATCGGGTACAGGTCATTGCGGTTTCACGCCACACAATTTTACTATATAACAATTCATTACATTCATTACTTCAGGAAAAATAGTGAGCGGGAAATCTGAATTTCCACTGGAAAGTGAGATTTCTGCACTAAGGTCCAAGATATTTTATTAATTACGACTACTATTTTTTCACTTTCTTTAGATCATCTTTCAAATGGCATACGTTTCAGGTGGCAGAAAACGAATGCAAAGCGAAACAAAAACCAACGATAAACGACGTTTTCATGTCAAAACGTCGCTTATCGATCATTGCTAGTTTTGGCTTGTCTTTGCTTTAGTAAATCGTAATTGACAATAACGATTCACAAGTCGGTCTTGATGTGTACATTAACATCGCAGAGAAATGGACAAATCAATCATCTTTATTCAGTGCAAATATTATTACTTGTAAGAATATACTCCACGTTTTTCGGTGCTGTTTATTTCAAAAACATGCGAATATCTCTTCAGCTCACTGCAAGTTGTGAGCAATTTGAAAAGCGTTTTGCTTAATATTTAGCCTATGATTTTCTTTTCCAGTTTTCTACTGAACTTCACCATGAATTTATGAGAATTTCTCGTGGTTCTCGTGGATCTTTCCCGTTTTTCCAGATTGTCTACATAGGGGTGCTGGATTCTCAGCTTTCAGTTATTTACTAAATTAGGCCATTTCTCAGCTATCAGTTAATTATGATGGATCTCTTTGCTTCTCGCTTGTTTTTGCGGTTTTGTATGGTATCACCTGTGTCCCTCCCATTAGCCGAACCGTGTCGAGTGCCATACGAAGATTTCCGAAGAACTTGCGAGTGTTTCCAATCTCTTTCGAGAGTTCACGACCTCACGACTTCTATAAACAACTGTTATTAGCAGCTTGTTCTCAAGGCATTAATTGCGCTCTATCTCACAAGGAAAGATCATCAGTATATTATAATTTTGTAATTGGTGACAGCGAAAATCGCTCGCAGCTCTTCAAGCAACGCCCAATCATTAATGACTGCAAGGTAACAAAAAATATACCTGTTTTGATACAAAATGCGACAGAACGAAGACCCAACAAAAATGAATAAATTAGCTTCACAGCAGTAGGAGATTTGATTTTCTATTTATTCGCTTAGGTAAATACCGTTATTATAAGCCCTATTAAACCGAGTTCCACCATTTGTCTCTCTATTTTTATAACGTTTGCCGCTCGAACAAACCCCCCTCCATGGGGGGGGGGGGGGTGAAAATAAACAAGCCCTCCAGGATTTTAGCACTTTCATAACATAGAGGCCAAAAGCACTGAATGCTGATTGGTTGAAACAGAGGGCATTTTATTCTTAATTTTCTTTCACCGAGGGCAAAATTACTCACACCTGATTGGTCGAGAGGCGAAAATGCTTGCTCCTGATTGGCTGAGTGCGCCATTTCTAAATTAAATTGGTGTCTTCATTTTGTGCCGCAACAACAACGAATTGTTTCAGGTTCTTTGGAGTTTGACCTTTGAAGCCAGGGCCCAGTTGCTCGAAGCATGGTTAGCGCTAACCCGGGTTAAATGCCATTACAACCTATAGGTTTTAATACCTCTTAACCAATGGTTAGCGCTAACCATGCTTCGAGCAACTCAGCCCTGATTGTTTGTGCCAAAAATACTTGGAAATCAAGTGCTACAGCTATACTCCTTATTCCAAAATGGCTACCATTTTAATATTCTTTTGTTGGTATTCAAATTTGCCCTTCTTGCCTCGTCTTTAAGCTCAAAAATCAATAGAATATTTTATCCTGGGCTAATTTGAATGCAAACAATAGAATATTAAAATTGTAGCCATTTTGGAATAAGGTTCATAAAGGAAATTCCCAACGGCGAAATTTTGTTTCTAACAAGAAACAGCAAAAGATGATATTTGTATCAAAAGCTAAAAACTTGATCGGATTTGTTTGGGTGAAAAACTGAAATCATTCATGGGCGCGACCAAGTGCTTTCACCTCGCTACGGCTTCTCCCAACGAACGATAACCGAACAATAAGTATGTGTAATCAAATGGTGACGAGTGAAATTAGGAAATAATGTCACTTGCGTTTTGTGAAAATTCTAATAATCTTCCGAGCCTAAAGGTTCGGGAAATTATTAGAATTTGACAAAACGCAAGTGAAATTATTTCCTAATTTCACGAGTAAACCATTTGATTACCTTTTAATATCATTGGTGACAAATTACGCTCACAATCATGGGTTTCTGACTTGTTTATTGTATCGAAAACTCCAAGCATTGAAAACTAAAGCTTAAAGCATACATTTAGGCTAAAGTTCACAATTTTTTTGAATTTCTCGACAAAAAAACCCTTTCGAACCCTTCTTGCAGTTTAAAAAATGTTTCAAAGTTGAGGCAACTGTCAAATCTTCCTTATATGTTTGGCTATAGTCATGACTGAACTGAAAACGGCGCCCATGTAAAATGCGCTCAAAATTGCTCATGAGGTTCCTGTTTTGAAGTATAAATTATCGCTAAAAGTTTATTATATGGCCAGAGCAAACTGACCTAGATGAAATTCAAGCGAAAATATACAAAGTTAAAACTTAAAGAGCTGACAAGGCACATGGTTGCGGACAACATCCCTGAACATCACGGCTTGTTGTGCATCATGGCAGTGAAGATGAAGCGTTAGCCTGTCCTTGGTTGATTACCACATTGCAGTTATGGAAATTGTAGAAGTGGCCACTGCTCACCGCTGCACTGAATTGAATAAGCGGCTGAAGGCCGGGAACTCGACTTATTGTCTGGTTAAACTGGATTTCTTTGCCATCAATTATGTTAATTAGACAGTTTTTGCTGCTCCTCTTCGTTCCCGGAGTCGTATGCTTCAACGCTTTGTTCTTGTCGATGCCCAGTTATTATTATTGTTATTTCTGATTTTGGAACTCCCTTGGCTTTTAGCTTCCTGACCACCGTTTTCCGGACTGAGTGTTTGGATAATCTTTTGTTAGGGCACATTTCTTGTAAAGGTGAGTTTTCTTTCATGCTTTTCATAATTTTGCTGATGGTATTTTTACGCATTCTGCTTTTCTTGTACCACACGTCTGTTTTTGTGGGGTTGTCGATGCACGCTAAGTAGAAAGGACCAGGAGTCTCCTGTAGCTCAGTGGTAGAGCATCCGAACTAGTAATCGGAAGGTCTTCGATCGACTCCTGATAGGAGCACTCGGATTTCTTTTTTCCGAGTATGCCTGCGTCACTTTCTGGAATTGTACATCATTCTCATTCATTTACCAGGCTGGAAATATACCATCACATTTATTTTAACTCATAAGTTGTTCTTGCGGAAATAAATGTCCATATGTAGACTAAGATCATCAAAATTTGCAAATTTCTTGACAATTTGCAAGCGGTTCTCTTTCTCATTCTATTTCTGTCTGTTGGTGGTCTTAAAGAAACATCGTGACAGCCCAGTACAGCTGTAGGCATGCGCATAAATTCTCGTATTTGCATTGGTGCTTCGCTAAAGCTAAATAACAATAATAATAATAATAATAAAAATAGTGATAATAATAATAAGAAATAATAATGATGATGATAATAATAATAATAATAATAATAATAATAATAATAATAATAAGAAGAAGAAGAAGAAGAAGAAGAAGAAATAATAATGATGATGATAATAATAATAATAATAATAATAATAATAATAATAATAATAATAATATTAATATTAATATTAGTTCCCCTTATTGCTGATAACTTTTGTGTTGTATATTGGAAAAAAAAAACACCTAAAATGAAAATGAAAATGAAAACAACTTAAGCGGAAGTGGTTGTTATTGGGCCAGAGGTGAGAAGAAAACTTAACTTTAGTAAGCGTGGGAAGCCCACGCAGTGATGACTGGTAAAAAAATTATACTTGTTTTGATACAAAATGCGATAGAACGAAGACCCAACAAAAAATGAATAAATTAACTTCACCGCAGCCGGGAAGATTTACTATTTATTCGCTTTGGTAAATACCGTTATTATAAGCCCTATTATGTCGAGTTCCACCAACTTTTTCTCCATTTTCGCACGTTTTCCGTTCGAAAAAATCACCCTCCATGAGGCATGAAAATAAACAAGCCCCCAAGGGTTTTATCACTTTTATAAAATAGAGGCCAAAAGCACTGAATGCTGATTGGTTGAAATAGAGGGCGTTTTTATTCTTAATTTTCCTTTCACCGAGTGAAAAATTACTCGTTTCATGTTCTTTGGAGTTTGACTTTTGGAGCGACTTTGCAATGGTATGATTCGTTCTACAATTCGTGGCATGTTGTTGTTTTTTTTTTGCCAGTGATGATTGACAAAAAAATATATACCTGTTATGATAGAAAATGCAACAGAACGAAGACCCATTAAAAATGAATAAATTTGCTTCACAGTAGGTGAGGAGACTGACTATTTATTCGCTTGTATAAATACCGTTATTATAAGCCCTATTAAGCCGAGTTCCACAATCTGTCTCTCTAGTTGTGTTAAGTTTGCCGCTCGAACAAACCCCCCGCCATGAGGCGTGAAAATAAACAAGCCCTTAAGGATTTTAGCCCTTTTTATAAAATAGAGACCAAAAGCACTTAATACTAATTTGTTGAAACAGAGGGCATTTTGTTCTTAATTTTCTTTTCACCGAGTGCAAAATTATTCACTCCTGATTGGTCAGGCGGTAAAAATGATTGCTCCTGATTGGCTGAGCACGCCATTTCTACATTTAGTTGGTTTCTTCATTTTGCACCGCAAAACAACGAATTCTTCCATGTTCTTTAGAGTTTGACTTATGGAGCGAATTTGCATTGTGATCAGTAGGCAATGGGTATAATTCGTGGTGTGTTGGCTTAGGCTGAAAGCATAAACTAGACAAATAATGGTTTTCTGTCCATTATTTGTCCTACGCAGCTGACAATTATCTACGCTATTAGTCTTCTGTGTAAAACTTTATTCAAGCTCTTTATTCAAGGCACGTAATTGAACCCAAAACATCTCTCGCTGCTGGTTAAATTGTGTTCGTAGAGTTTGATCTTCGGCTCCGTTGATTATCAAGGTATGTCGTTTAGCCAGTTGTCTTGTGAACACCGATGAATGAAAACAAAACTAGAGCAATGGGCAAAGTTCTTTCCATCCTATGAATTTGGCAACTTATTAGTAAAATATTGAGTCCTGTTAGTTAGCAGCAGGAAATTTGTTTTTCTGGGGACCATTTAAACAAATCCTAACTTTTTTTAATATCGTAATACTGGACACCGTTTGCTTAAATTTCGATCCAATGATCTCCAAAAAACCTTTGTTGTGAGGCGGGAATGAAAAAAAGATGTTGCTTTGCGAGAGTTTGAAAGAATGGTTCACCAGACAAAAGACCTTTCTTAAAAGAGATCAACCAACGAGTCTGCTTACTGCGTTGAATTTCTTTACCTTTGTGTTTGTCATCAGGGGTACTCAGTTGTTTCTCTTGATGCAATACTTGTTCGAATGGTGTCATTCTCCCCTGAAATAGGTCTTATCACGGTTTTCGACGCCATTTTGACGAGTAGGCAAACACGTCTGAAATAACAGTGTTTGTATGGAAATCCCACGTCAAATAATTTTCATAAAACATCGCTTCTGAAAAACTCATGAATTGGAAACTTTTAGCACTAGTAAAAGGATTTTAAGAAAAAAAATTTGGGGGGATGTAGCTGTGCCAGAAAGCGTCCAGTCGTGTTTTGAACTTTCCATACATTTGTCTGTATTTTTTTCCCGCGAACTATTTTTAGTAGCAGTTCGGGGCTGGTTCGCTATACAGACAAATGTATGGAAAATTCAAAACACGACTGGACCCTTTCTAGCACAGCTACAGCCCTCCAATTTTTTTCTTAAAATCCTTTTACTAGTGCTAAATGTTTCCAATTCATGAATTTTTCAGAAGCGATTTTTTATGAAAGTTATTTGACATCAGATTTCCATACAAACACTGTTATTTCAGACGTGTTTGCCTACTCGTCAAAATGGCTCCGAAAAACGATTAAGGCCTATTCGATTAAATTGGTATGACAACTAATATTTTATATTCTTTAGCAAATGTCACATAAATTTTTGTATACCAGGAAAATTAATCCTTTTTGCTTTTGAAAGGCGGTCGTGTGAAGTGTGAAATGTTCGATCTCAATTTTGGAAATCCAGCACCTGCTCGGAGTTTCGAGGAATAAGATTCTATTCCTTGGAACTCTCTGATAGTTAAATTCCTGGCTAAAGAATATGAACAGATCAAGTTGTGCTAGCTTACACAAATATGCCCTTATAATGGCCATAAAACGATCGACGGACATAAAAAACGGAAAATGTTGAGTTGCTTACTTTTTTATTTAACCACTATACCATGACACTCATGAACATCAGTCTTGTCAATTTTGAGACTGAAGCTCCGAACAGTGACTGTTTAAAAACTTGACAGCTTGGACATTAAGAAACCGTACAGAGACCAACAAATAATTCGGTTTTCTAGTTTAGAATATTTCTAATGTAAAACCTTAAAAATTAATACAACAAGATACGATTGCACGAAATTGAAATTCTGAAATTGCACATCCAAAAAGCTTTTAGATTTTATTGCGCATACTTCCTTTTAAATCTCTTTCTGATTAAGAAGTTGTGCATTCAACTCATTATTTATTCCCGTGGAAATAAATGGCCATATGTGCAGACAAAGGATCGTCAAAACTTGCAAATTTCTTGGCAATTTGCAAGCGGCTCTCTTTCTTACACTACTTCTGTCTGTTGGTGGTCTTAAAGAAACAGCCTTAAAGCCAAAATAAATGAACTTGGCTGCATTTTGTACGTTTTTTATCATTTCTTCTTTTTGGCTCGAGGATTTTTCTCTTATCAATTCATAATGTTACGGAATAACCGAATACGTATTGTAGGAGATAATGCCAATGGTGTTTGATATCACTGGTTCAAAACCGATCCACGTGCGTTTCGGTAGATTTAGTGACGATTTTGTTATTCACAGATGATGATGATTAAAACTTTATTAAAGTGGCAAGCCTTGTAGTCTGTGACAACACCCAAACTAATTAGGGGACACAGAGAGGGCAATCACTTTAACTGCAACTATAAACTACCTTTACTTAAATCGATCATTGTATAGTTGATTATTTATTGTTATGATTTTTAGAGCAATAAAGAATTGAAAAATTGTCAAATACTTGTGAATTGTTCGTGGCTGGTCTGACGCGGCGTTTCGTCTCGGCCAAGACACTTTTCAGAGATCTTTACAATTTTTAGGCAAACTCGTTGAGCATCACGCTCAAAGTCCTGTTCGCAAATTCAAGATGTTAGCCGTCTGGCCCTCTATCGCAGAAGGATTCCCAACCGCGCGTACACGAGTTGAAATTTATACAATAACTAATTGAAAAATTGTCAAATACTTATGAATTGTTCGTGGCTAGTCTGATTTTTAGAGCATATCTTAAAATAGTTGCTGCTGTACTAATATTTACTGTATAAAGGTGATGAAATAAAACTTATCATGAATCATGATGTTGATAGAAACAAATTGCAGGAAAGGATGCACACATATCTAAGTCTAGAATCACGCGATACAAATTTAATAATATATAATATACAATATAATAACCATTAATTATCGACAAAATAGCATACAGGAATTTTACATGTATTTTGTATTTTTTGTGTATTTTTGTGGAAATTTATTGCATTCCGAGCAAGTACAGTCACGCTATGTCACGCTCGTTTGAAGTGTTTGTTGTGTCAAACAAATGTGACAGTCACACACCTGCTCGTCGCACTTAACTTTCTGTCAGCTAGAAACTGACGCTAGTTTTGGTCAATATTTTATCATTTTATCATTTTAGGTTGCAATTCTTGTCTGATGTGGCCTGCTGCCTGTTTTTAACATGACAAGGAGCCCATGTTCTTACGTCACAGCAGCTGTGTTTCTGATGTGTCACGTGCTCTCTCAAGTAGAAGCTCAGCAATGTAAAAGTGAATATTCCATATTTGGTACGAAGTTAAAGGGGCACGTCTTTGAAGAGAAAAAGACTGCCAATTTCTTGAACTGTGTAGAGCGGTGTAACTCGAACCTAAGATGTCAAAGCGTCAATTACGTCATCAGTCAATATGTGTGTGAGTTAAACAGGCGCACGAAGGAGGCCAGACCAGAAGACTTTGTTCCAGATACAGATCGAATTTACGTAACAAGGCTAAGTGGCAGAGGTATTATTGCTTCTAGATGGATACTCAAAAATAAGTCTGGACACTTTGTGATGTTTACGCAATTTAGTTTTGAGAGTGATACCACTGACGTAGACAAGAACAGAAGCCCATTTGTTAGGCAGAGAACTGAGAATAGAGATTCGTTTAGGCTAGGAACCTCTGTTTTGGGGGTTAATAACTGATCAACACTATTTATACCTAAGCAGTGATTTAAAAACGGTTAGCTGTCATCTGTTGTCATGGCGAATGTTTTGAAAATTACCATTTTCGTCAGCTGGCCTCTTTGGTCTAGTGGATGGGGAAAGGAGATATGAAGCAAATGACCCGGGCTCAAGGTGTATACTAATTACACTTCTTTAACCGTAAAAATCATACGACTTCTGTCGTGTAAACAACATAAGGTTTCAAGCCTGGTTTTAAAGTATCCATTCTACGAACTATTGCATACTAATAGAGCGTGATACAGTATTCGTTCTAGTCAATCAAACAAGTATCATTAAATGAAACTAAGACACAGGACATCTCGGTTAGAATGAAAACTGAAAAGGATAGCATTTGCATTGTTAGAATAGGAAAGCTTAAAAGGTTCCTTAAATGCTCATGCAGGCCGCATTCGAGTGGCTTTCCACGTTAATTGTAGTAACGCAAACACGTATACTTCCAATGACATTTTTTTGTGTGAACGTAGTTCTTTGTCTCATTGAACTAGTTCAAAGTTGTGTTAAAAACAAGTAAAGTCTAACTATAGGAAGACGACGAAGAAGGGATCACAACGCGAACTAAACAGCAATCGACCAAACGGTCCATACATTCAGCGCTGAGAACGGGGCAATGTCGTCCTCGGAGACCCAGGGCCAGTCAGTAAAGGTAGGGTGGCGGGCGGGGAAAGGTGAAATGGCGCGACGAAAGTTGACTGTCCATAGGTCTCCGAGGATGGGGTAACGTGTGAAACAGAGAACGAACGTGACAACTGTAGTATGATAAAATCTGGCTTTGCTTTTCATCAGTTCCTCTAGGTTCAATTCCTGAGGTACCTGCTACATCATGCTTAGAGATCAAGGCTGGTGAAGGAAATAATGTAGTCAGCGGTAACTACTGGCTCGATTCAGTCAAACCTGGCCAGAGTGTTTTGGCTCCTTGTAACATGCTAACAGGTGGTGAGTTATCCAGCAAATATCATGGAAAACAAATCTTGTCTTCGAGATTTTAGCTACATATATTTTTTTCGATGTTTTTATCATCATCATCATCATCACCAATAAATCTGCAATATCGACCCGAATTCGCGCTTTCTAGCTACCTTGTATCGTATCCTTACTTCGGTGACTAATCAAACTATTGCTTCTCTGTTCTATGGGTCGATTGAGACAGAAATACTTTGTTGTATGCGACAAAAATTACAAACATGTTCAAAACCCTGGGACAGCTGTAGAATAAGGCATTAGGGCCGTTTGTACGAGAGATATTAAGCTGCGGCCAAAGTTTATCGGAGCACAAAAATGTGCTGTTTAAACGAAGGTAAGGCTTACTAAGCCACGACTTAAGCTAGCTGAGTCGTGACCAATATTGCCATTTTTCGACGCATTTATACGGTAAGTCTAGTCGCGATATATTTCCTTCGTGTAAACGGCTTTGTTAATGAATGATGAGAATTGTATAGTACGACGTTAAATGCTATAGACGTCACGTAAGTTGGTGCAGTTGTGAGCAAAAGCCGAACCGCATAAATCGGCCTTATCACCTTCTATGATTCAATACGCCTCACAGTCCACCCAAAGGTTAATAGACAGGATTTGGGAAGAGGGCTTCTGGTCTTACAAACCTACCTTCATAAAGCATTTGTTAAGGCAGGGTCGAGAGGTGTTAAAAAAAAAAAGAATTTGGGTTATTTATTTCAGACGCAGACGAATGCAATGCTTCAGTCCCTGTATGTGATGCCAACGCCAACTGTCAAAACACCGCGGGCTCATTCATTTGCACCTGTAAAACTGGTTTTACTGGAGATGGTTTCAACTGTGCTGGTAAGAAAACATGGAAGAAACCGGTTGTTTTGGATTCTGAAAGTTCTCAATCGCTGTTAGTCTTATTTATTGCTTATCTACGTTGTCCAACTAAAGGAAACAGTGTAACAGCAAAAATCAAAACCTATGCAGCACCCGACTTTGTGCAACAATTTGCCTGATGATGTCAGTTTTTGGCTGAGTTTAAGAAGAAAGTTAATTGTAATTGGACAATTGTAACGACAATTGGTCATCAAGTGTCAACTCGTCGAAACGCCGTGTTACGTTTTAACCGTTAATTTTCCATGTAAAATGTTTATCGAAATCGATCCGAACTGAACTGAACTGAGCACTTTATTTAAACACGATGGAGTATTCAGCAGAGCTGATGGGGTCGTGCATTTACAGATAAAATAAAAGTAAATAGACATTAATTATTAACATCAAATCACAAACCTAGTAATATGTTTAAACGATATGCTATATACATTTAAAACTGTGGCTTCAAATTGCTAATAATATATACAATCATCGTCCTTATACTTAATTAAAGCGGCAATCGGATGGAAATTTATTTTTTTAATGTCAAATTTTGACAGCAGACGTTTAAATTGGTTTAAGTTATTTGCCGCTGATTCTTTGCTGGATAGGGTGTTCCAAGCCATCGCTCCCCTATATTTGATGGAGCTCCTTATAAAATTTGTCTCTGGGCTCGGGAGAACAATATCTCCAACCCTTCTACTTTCGCGGCTTGAGTTCCTCTGATCAAATAGGTCCTTAGAAGCTCTGTGGCGTTGTATCCTTTTATGCATTTGAAAGTGAATTCCGCTAATCGAACCTTATACATTCTTTCAAGACTATCCCACTATCTTACTACGATTCAATGAGGGCCTCGTAGTTCACCCAAAGGTTAACAGACAGGATTTGGGAGAAGTGCTTTCTGGTCTTACAAACCTACTTTCATAAAGCATTTGTTAAGGTAGGGTCGAGAGGTGTTAAAAAAGAGAATTTGGGTTATTTATTTCAGACGCAGACGAATGCAATGCTTCAGTCCCTGAATGTGATGCTAACGCCAACTGTCAAAACACCGCGGGCTCATTCATTTGCACCTGTAAAACTGGGTTTACCGGAGATGGCTTCAATTGTTCTGGTAAGAAAAACATGGAAGAAACCGGTTGTTTTGGATTCTGAAAGTTCTCAATCGCTGTTAGTCTTATTTATTGCTTATCTACGTTGTCCAACTGAAAGAAATAGTGTAACAGCAAAAATTGAAACCTATGTAACACCCGACTTTGTGCAACAATTTGCCTGATGATGTCAGTCCTTGGCTGAGTTTAAGAAAAATATTGAACGAAATTGCGAGACAAGTTGTAAGAAAAATTGCCTAGTGTAACAGTGCCTTATATAAGTGAATTATTTTATTATTTATTATCATTTTGTTTCTTTCAATTAGATATTAATGAGTGTGCCAGTGGTTCTCACAACTGTGTCAACGGTACAGCTACATGTTCTAATACAGTTGGATCGTACAACTGCTCCTGCAAGCAAGGTTACACTGGAGACGGTCAAACATCCTGTACGCCAAACGGCAAGTCTTGTTAAATATTAACATCCCCATTCACTCACTGCGCCCGTTTAGGGTTTTGCCGTCATGCTTTTGATTCTGCACTAAAATGTTCCAAGTTAAAGCTCCATTTTTTCCACTAAAATTCTCGGATAACAAGTTATACACCTGGCCCCAGTTGTTCAAAGGCCGGATAACTTTATCCAGTGGATAAGTCACTATCCGACAGTTTCAATTTGTGCAAAGATTTCAGTATTTCCTCGTGCACAAGCGAATATGCACACTCTAACCACTGCCTAGTTGGGGAATGTACGAAAACCTTGGACAACATTTAACGTGAAGTATACTTTAGACGCTGAAGAGTGCCTTATCCAGCGGATAAAGTTATCCGGCCTTTGAACAACTGGGGCCTGCATATTGTATTAATTATCGATGTTGTTAATTAATTCAACAGGGTGTAAACTGACTCCTACAACAATTAATCAATAATTTATTTGTTTACAACAATTACAATGAAGTCATGAAGTCATCTATAGGTGGTTTGCATCGTCGCCATGTTGGTGGGCAAAACAAAACAAAATTTGTTCTCAAAGTTTGCATAAAAATGGAAGTTAACTCCCAGAGGAGAAAAATCTCATTGCTCTTGCCCACCAACATGGCCGCCATGACGTCACATGCAAACCATCAATATGGCCGCCTTGCCTCTTCTAAGCAAAAACCGCTGACCCTTCTTAAGTCTTCACTCACCTTTTTTTTTTTAAGACTAAGCTGCTTCGAATTTTATTTAAAAAAAAATATCAAGTTTCACTTGTTACATTCTCTCTTAAAAATAATTTTTTTTCTCAACAAATTATTATTTTGGGAAAAATGTCACTAAAATGATCGAATAATGCTCAATGCTTTTGCCTTACTAAAATGCTCGAAAAAAAATGCTGGCTTAATGGGCAAATTAGCCTGTCAATAACATGCCCATTGTGAAGCTTAAGATTCAATTAACCGTTTTGTTTTCACTGCTGTCACTCAATACAGCGGACCTCTTAGAAAACAAGACATTTGGCCTTGTAGGGTCAAAAGTTCACGTTCGTACGCTGTGATTGGTGGATTTCGATCCACTTTGTCGGTTACCGTTTTTCAGTGGTCAGCGTACGGGAGAATACCAAACTTTATTGGTTATTTCCCAAACTACCTTTCGGCATTGTCGCGTACGCTTTTACGCCTTTTTTGGACAAACTTTGTCCAAACGGCTGTAAATGACAGACAACAGAAAAACACTCAAATCGGCGTTGGTTAGGTTTTCAAACTCAGAGTCCGCATGTTATAGAAAGTCGCAGTAAGTATAAACTCAGGCTTCATGACGGATTTGGGTGATTTATAACCATGCAAAATAGTGAAAAAGAAGCGATTTTAGCTTTAATTTGTAATAAATTTGCTTAAATCCCGTGCAAAAAAACAAAAACAAAAAAAAAAAACAAAAAAAAAAAAAAAAGAGCGAGAAACTAATGCAGTGTAATTCCTAAGGGAGATATATTTCATATACTTCTTTCCTTCTTGCAACATTAATACATAATTTCGATCAGACAGGCGAGATATGTTAAAACTTTGTATATTTAAATTAGTCACATAAATTTGTACTCTAGCGTACGTTGTATAATTTAATATTTCCATATCTTTTGTTTATTTTAGAGGGCCACAGGGTCATCAGTTCTATCACCGTCACGTGCAATCTCATACCCAGAGTCCTCAGGCTCTTTGGCCAGCAGTTGGTCGCCAAGAGAGAGACTGTATAATTTGAAAAAAATTAAAAGTTTTTGACAGGCTGCCCCGTAACGGCTTGCATTGTTTTACCGCAGTAACCTGCAGTAATAAAATTCCAGTATCCCAGAGTCTCTCCTGAGCATGAAGACTCTAGGTACGAGATTGTGTCAGGTGCTACCAAAAAATAAAGTCTTTTGTATTGTATTGAATTGTTAAAAAATTTCTATGCAGGAGTTTTGGCTTAGTTAATTTAATTGATGCGTTAATTTGACTTATAATTAATTTAATTTAATTTAATTTAACGTATACATTTCAATTTTTAGAGTGCGTTAACTACCAAAACTTGACAAGCGCTGACCGTCGCATAACGCACATCCATTTGCCTACCCTTTGTGACAACTCCCTTGGACCTTCATGGTTCCGTTTCCAGGGAAACGCGGGAACAAAAATGCCTACTTCATGTACTCCTACCTTCAAATGTGGGACAGATGCCACGGGTTGGCTACAGGGTCCCCACCCCACGGTGCAAGAGGGCAAAGTCACCAAGCGGGTCTGTTTCAGTTGGCTATCAAACTGCTGCCGTTGGTCCATCAACATTCAAGTGCTGAACTGCAGTGGTTACTATTTGTACTTCATCAATGGAACACCTCCGGAACATCCCTGTCACCTCCGTTACTGTGGCACTGACTGAGAATGGCCCGAATCCATTTAAAAAACGCAATAGTGTTGTAAATGTTTAAAAAGGGTGGTGTTACCTATTTTTATGCTAACTTGAATGGTCGAAAAACACATTTATATCACTGGAATCGTTAAAATAATGGTTCAGTTTTGTTAACAGTAACCCTACTACTACACAGAAACTAGTGTTGATTATCTTTGGCGCGCCGTGGATGGTCAGGATTGAAATGGAGTGAAATCGTATTTGAAAGAATTGATAAAAATACAGATTATAGTTTGTTCTTTTCAGGAGAAACCAGTTAATATTTTCTTCTCGGTGCTCTAAGAGCATTTTGATGTAAGCGAAAAAAGTATCTTGTCAAATATTTGAGTAGTTTCGACCAAAACACAGAGAAATCTTTGTGACAGTGCCCCTTTAAAAGGTCTATTTTAGCGAAGCCGTAAAGTGGTGAATAACTCTAGTGCTCCTAGAAGCGATTTGATCCTAATTTGGAGCAAATCAGACCGACAAAATACTTTACAGATCTTTCTGACCTCAGTGTAATTCGGGCGTACCGTACGGATCATTAGTACGCGATAATTAACTTTGTTTTTAAGGCTAATGACATACAGGATAAGAAAGGGTAACAGTTCATAAATCGCTTGAAGCCTTAATAGATGAAAAACTGAACTGAAAACCATATTTTATAGAATATCTTTATTCGCTCTTGCGCTTACATGAATTATCTAAATAAATAAATAAATAAATAAATAAATAAATAAATAAATAAATAAATAAATAAATAAGTAAGGAAAGAAAGAAAGAAAGAAAGAATGAATGAATGAATGAATGAATGAATGAATGAATGAATGAATGAATGAATGAATGAATGAATGAATGAATGAATGAAAAAAGAAAGAAAAAAAGAAAAAAAATTATATTTTAAGCAACTTTTAGAGCCTGGAGACTGACGTAACTAAGGGGTTTTCGAGTCAGTCTCCAGCTTTTTATGTTTGTGAAGTATGGAGAAATCAGAACCAAACAGAGAGTGCACGTACATGCATACAATAAGGAGTTCTCGAAATAAAATATCAGCCGGTCTAGCAGCCTTAGAGCGACTAGGTTTTATCTAACGCATGGCATTGCAGTATTTCTAATTTTTTGCCAATTTTGGTAGTGGCCATCCGAAATAGTGTACCAAAATAAACCACTTTTAAGTCCTACATTGTATCGGCTTTGCGTCAATTTTTCTATTCCCACCATTTGCTCAGTACGCAAAACCGAGATTTCGGTAACCGGGCCAGCCCGCCTTGTCATATGAACACATCGAAATTTTTGTAAAGAAAAGGGTGGCAAGGGGAGATCTTGCAAACCGAGCCAGCCCGCTCGACCGGGCTCATATGAAGAGGCCTTAGTCTGACGTCCTGACGTCACATGCAAACCATCAATTGCTTTATGAGCTACTGACCGTAAATATAAAAAATCCCACGACAGATATGTAATTTCAGATTTCATTTTATTTCACCTAAATGTCCCCTTTGGTGAACTATTTTCAAAAATCACAATCAAAAGTTCCACCGCTTTTTCTTTTTTCCAAAATTTAGAAAAGTTGAATTTACGGCTATACGCCCGATTCAGCCCTCTGGAAAAACGGGAAAATCGTGCATCATTAGAAAGCTTGCACACAGCAACGGGAACTACTCCCGTTTTTCTATCTCGGCTGCAAGTAAATCTTGCTATTATCTCTCGTTAAGTGTAAAAATGAAGCCGCAAGTCATATTTTTAATGTGCTAATTCACTAGTTTAAGATAGCGACCTTAAAGTTACCGGTTTTTTTTTTTGTTCTCAATGACAAATCTCAAGGCAGGTATTTAAAACTTTAGTCTCAACGACAAATCTCAAGGCAGGTATTTAGGTCCTTTACAATACCACGTCATTATTTCAAATTTTGAAAGTAATAAATATTAGAAACTGATTCACCGTGGGACTCGATCTACATGATAAATTTTGCCGACAGATCTTAAGCGTCCGTCATAACAGTTACCAACTTCGTGTCCGATCTAACCAAATTAACTATTATACTCTTGCTATCTACATCAAAAAAATATTTGAAAAGATAAATGGCTCATCTTCAAGACATCTACTAGCTTTCTGTGTCGATTTATAGAGTTGAAACACAACAACAACGTATTCACATAGCCGGCTCAGGCAATCATGGGTTAATATTGATTTCTCCGAAAATACAAAAAGAACTTTGTACCCTACGTGCTGTTATTAGTATTTTTTATCTAGTTAATGACAGACGGCTTACCTCACTTTCTTAACTGCTTGACTGTAAGGTTAAATTATAAAGGGACAATATTATTTGCAATTCTACTAAAGAAAGTAAAAAACGAAGCATTAATCACATCAGTAAAAGGTGGGAAATATTTTCCGAAACATTGAAGAGTTCTGTTGTCAGGTGCAAAATTTTCCACTCCACGCAATAGTTTATTTGGTCGTCTTTGGTCGTATTTGACGCTTAATTTGCCGTTACGTCGTTGTACCAAGAAAATATATTTTGCTTTATTGTTCCTTATCACCCCCAAAAGCTAATTTCTAAGCTGATATGCTTTAAAGTTAGGGAATTTCTTCTCTCTTCACATTGTGTACTTTAATTAATAAAGAATTATGATATCCCCCCCCCCCCCAAAAAAAAAATGATGATTTGAGATAACAGAGTTTCAAATAGTTAAAGACGAGTGTTTTCCGCTTTTCTTTCTCTTAGTAATATATATTTTTTTTCAGATCTCTTTGCAAAAAAATTCGAAAAAAGGCACAGTTTCTTCCTTCTAACATCCCAAAAGATTTTATAATAGCCTTATAAAATTAGCAAATGACAAGTTAACGTAAACTTGAAAAAGGGAGCTGTCTGAATGCGAACTGATCGCATTTTCATTGGTTTACAACGAAAGGTAAACTGACCCTCAAATTAACCTACGAAACGAAAATAAACAAGCCCCCAAGGATGTTAGCCCTTTTATAACATAGAGACCAAAAGCACTGAGCGCTGATCGGTTGAGACAGAGGACATTTATATTCTTAATTTTCCTTTCACCAAGGGCAAAATTACTCACTCCTGATTGGTCGAGCGGCGAAAATGCTTGCTCCTGATTGGCTGAGCACGCCATGTCTACATTTAGTTGGAACCGCAACAAGAACGAATTATTTCATGTTCTTTGGAGTTTGACTTAAGGAGCGAATTTGCATTGTGATCAATAGGCAATGGTATAATTCGTGGTATATTGACCAAATTAGTGTTACCGGCTTAGTCTAAAAGCATAAGCTAGACAAATAATGGTTTTCATCTGTCCAATATCTGTCCTACGCAGCTGACAATTATCTACGCTATTAGTCTTGTGTAAAACTTTATTCAAGCTCTTTATTCAAGGCACGTAATTCAAGCCAAAAGATCTCTCGCTGCTGGTTAAATTTCGTATGTAGAGTTTGATCATCGGCTTCGTTGGTTGTCAGATATGTCGTTTAGCCAGTTGTTTTGCGATTACTCATGAAAAAAAAAATTGTGACCCACTTAAACAAATTCTAACTTTTTCAATATCGTATTAATGGACAGCGTTTGCTTAAATTTCGACCCAATGGTCTCCATAAAACATTTTTGTGAGGCTGGAGTGAAAAAAGGCTGGAGTGATGGAGTTGGCACCGTTTTCGTATCTTAGAGAAGACTGAAAACGCTAAACTTTGTAATATAAAAAATAAGGTTCCTTATGAAGACAATCATGTTTCAAAATTTATTACTCCTTTTTCCTGGAAATATAAATAGCCGCGAGATATTCCATCTTTGGATTTCCAAGGATAAAGTCCTAAAGTTCTTATAATATATATCGATACTCGTTTTACAACCAAACCTCTGTTCAAGTCGTTATGCTTCAGAAATGGAATTCGTTTATGCTGAGTTCTATAGCAAGTTTTTTATGTTTTAATTTCAAGTTGTAATTTCGCCGCAAAATTTTTGCAGCAAAGCTCTGTTATTAATTTTAACATCACATTTCACTCGATTGATTTTGACATCAGTAGGTTTTAAATAAAACTCGGACAATTTTCTACCCGTGGAGATATTTCATCATTACGTATGCATAGATTTAAATATATTTCAATTTTATATTAAAATAATGAAACCGCTAAATAAACTGGCGCAAATGTCGACGATAATACTTTATCGTGATTATTAGAAAAATGTTACGTTAACAAATTCCTGCTGTTAACCTAAATTTCTTTTACTCGCAAAATAAAAAACGAAGCATTAATCACATCAGTAAAAGGTGAAAAATATTTTCCAAAACATTGAAGAGTTTTGTTGACAGGTGCAAAAATTTCCACTCCACGTAATAGTTTATTTGCCGTCACTTTGTTGAACCAAGAAAAGATATTTTGTTTGGTTGTTCCTTATCACCCCCAAAAAGCTAATTTCTGCTTTGTTGTTCCTTATCACCCCCAAAAGCTAATTTCTAAGCTGTAATGCTTTAAAGTTAGGAAATTTCTTCTCTTTTCACATTGCATACTTTAATTAATAAAGAATTATGATAGCCGTAAAATGATGATTTGAGATAAAAGAGTTTCAAATAGTTAAAGGCGAGTATTTTCCGCTTTTCTTTCTCCTAGTAATACTCGTTCTTTTTTTTCCCAAATTTCTTTGCAAAACAAATTCGAAAACAGGCACACCTTTCTTCTTCCTAACATCGCAATAATAAAAATTAACAAATGACAATTATGTAAACTTGAAAAAGAGAGCTGTCTGCATACGAACTGATCGCATTTTCATTGGTTTAAAAGGACAGGTAAACTGACCGTCAAATTAACCTACGCTAAAACTCTACTGGTGTTGAGGATAATAAGTTGCTGCCAAGAAGCTATCTGTTTGCATTTTTCGTTTAAAAATCAACAGTTGTAGCCGACGAGTTGTCAATGCAACTACGTTTGAAAGAAAAGGGCCATAAGTATTTGTAACGATCTTATCTTTGAAAGTTGTTTCCACCTACTTGGATGGTGAGTTTTATTTCCCAAATTTCTTTATTATGTTTTTTGAGCTGTCGCCTTTTTGGAAAACTTACGCGTGGTGATAAAATTGGCACCGTTTGCGTATTTGAGAGTACCTTTATTGTTAGTTTAAGTAATGTTACGTTAAGAAATTCCTGCCGTTAGCCTAAATTTATTTAAAACGCGAACTAAGAAACGGAAGCATCAATCACATCAATAAAATGTGAAAAATATTTTTCAAAACATTGAAGAGTTCTGCTGGCAGGTGGAAAAATTTCCACTTCACGTAATAGTTTATTTGGTCGTCGTTTTCACGCTTAATTTGCCGCCACTACCAAGAAAATAGATTTTGCTTTATTGTTCCTTTTCACCCCCAAAAGCCAATTCTCGGCTAAGCTGGTATTCTTTAAAATTAGGCAATTTCTTCTCTCTTCACATTGTTAATAAACAGCAATGATAGCCATAGCATGATGATTTGAGATAACAGTGTTTCAAATAGTTATAAAGAGACAAGCGTCTTTGCGTTTTTCTTTCTCTTAGTAATAACTTTTTTATTTTTTCTCCAAATTTCTTTACAAAACAAATTCGAAAACTGGAACAGCTTTCTTGAGTTCTTTCTAACATCCAAAAACAATTTATAATACCCTTGTAAAATTAGCAAATGACAGGTTGATGTAAACTTGAAAACGGGAGCTGTCTGCATGAAAACTGGTCGCATTTTCATTGGTTTAGAACGACAGGTAAACTGACCCCCAAATTAACCTACGCTTAAACGCTACAGGTGCTGATGGTAATAAGTTGCTATCGAAAAGCTGTCTGTTTGCATTCTCATTTTAAAGATCAACTGTTGTAGCAGACGAGTTGTCAGTGCAACTACGTCTCAAAGAAAAGGAGATGTTGGATTTTAACCTTGGGCCTTAAGTTTCTCTAACGATCTTACTTTGAAAATTGTTTCCATCTACTTGGATGATAAATTTAATTTTTCCCGTTTTTTATATGATTTTTTTAAGCTCATGCCTTTTTAAGAAAACTTACGCGAAGTGATAGAATTGGCACCGTTTGCGTATTCGAGAGAAGAAAATTAAAACGCAAAATTTTTGTGATATAAAAATGACGATTCATTGAAAATTCGCCTTATCTTCAAACTGTAGCATTCAATTAAAAGGCAGCCTTAGATAACAATGATAGCCATAAAATTATTATTTGAGATAACAGTTTTCAAATAGATATGAAGACGAGTGTCTCCGTTTTTCTTTCTCATTGTTATTGTTTTCCTTTTCAAATAAAAATTCGAAAACACACAGCTTTTCTCCTTCTAAAACCCAATATTTTTTCATAGCCTTGTAAAATTAGAAAATGACAAGTTACTGTTAACTTGCAAAAACAGAGCTGTCTGCATGCGAACTGATCGCATTTTCATTGGCTTAAGATGACAATTAAAACCTTCAAATTAACCTACGCTAACACTCTACAGGTGCTGTGCTGAGTTCAATAAGTTGCTACCGACAAGCTATCTGTTTGCGTATTTGAGAGAAGACAGAAAACGCATTTTTTTGTGACATAGAATGGACGGTTCTTTCTAAAGATAATCACGTCCCAAAATTTATTCCTCCTTTTTCCTTTGGAAATATAAATAGCCACGGAATATTCTAGTTTTGGAGTCCTGCGCCTCGTTGGCTATTTAGCATCTCATATCCAACGCACGCTCATGGAATAATTGTTAACATGTTAACAATACGACGGTTCAAAAATATGTCGATTTCACGGTAGTAACGGAAAAGTCAAATGCTTTCCTTTTTCCCTTCACTTTGCAATTTTTCTTTCTTTTTCTACATTTCTTTACTGCAAAATTCGACACCAGCTACATCCGTGGTCTTTGTAAGAAACCAGCATATTTAAATAACCTTTCTATCATTATAAATGACAACTTCGTCAGGTTTGAAAACGACATTGTCTGCATCTGAATTTGTCACATTTCTATTGGCTTAAACTTAAAAGGAATAACTCCTTGTTAAACAAACGTCAAAATTCTACTGGCACTTAATATATTAGTTTCTCCAGACGAGCTATCTATTTGCATTCTCCTTTTTTGTGTGAAAACAACCTCAAAAATTAATCATGAATTGCAACCTTCGGCTTTATATTCTTTTAAACGGTGTTGTTTTTGAAGGTTGCGAAAGACTTCTCAGCAGCTAAGTTTGATTTTCATTTCCTCAAATTCTTTTCTTCGTCGTAGTCGGCATCTTTTGTTCTGTTCAACAATTTTCGTGTATTGATCAAATAAACAACATCTACTTTAATTTGGGAGAACGCGAGAAGTATGTTTTGTGATGTAAGAAAGAGGCTTCAGTCTTGAAAGAAAGGTTTCTTAAAGGAAAGCACTTTTTGAAATTCATTCAACACCGAAGGTCAGGTGAAGAGCCTCATAATAAATTAAAGTCTTCCCAAATTTTTTTTCCCGTTTTCGAAAAAAACACAGTCACCTACTATTAACTCCACCTGGCTTAGAAGCGGAATTCGTTCATAGAAATTAACTTTTGTATTAAGTTGTTATGTCGCTGTTTTATGTCTAAGTTGCAATAAATTTTCGTATTGAATACGTCCTTCACTTTTCCCAATGTTGCTATTGTTGGCTTTTATGAAATTCACGCAATAGTCTCGAACCCTTTGTAGATTTATTATCGTTACGTAGACATAGATCGAGACAAATATCAGTCTTAAATTAAAACAGAAAACAGCAATTAACGAGACACAAAGATCGACGATGCTGCAAAGTGTGTTCAATAGAGATACCTTTGTATCTATTGTAAGTGTTTAGTTTACAAAATCATGTGATTAACTTAAATTTCCCTCTAAAGCAAAAAGAGAAACGCCGGGGTTTATCATCTATATAAACCTTGACAAAAACTAAAAAATTGATTTAAGATGTGGAAAAGTTAAACATTAAGTAAACGTTTGTTTTGTCGTCTTAATTTGACCAATTCTGCTCTTGCCCAAATAATTTTTTTCTAAGCTAGCACTTTTGTGCAGACGAACTAGCGTGTTTTAAAATTAGAAAGATCGACGCGTCTTCAAACTACAGCCTTCAATTAATAAACAACCGAGAAGCGATCTGTTTGCATTCTCCTTTTAAAGATCAACAGTTGTAGCCGACGAGTTGTCAATGCAACTTCGTTTGAAAGAAAAGGGAATTTTGGTACATAAGTATTTTTAAGGATCTTATCTTTGAAAGTTGTTTCCGCCTACTTGGATGGCGAGTTTTATTTCCCCAATTTCTTAATTATGTTTTTTAAGCTATCGCCTTTTTGGAAAACTTACGCGTAGTGATATGAATTGGCACCGTTTGCGTATTTGAGAGAAGAACACCAAAAAAATGTTTGTGGTATAGAAAAGATGAAAATTGGCCTTATTTTAAAACTGCAGCATTCAATTAAAAGGCAACCTAAGATAACAATGATAGCCATAAACTGATGATTTGAGAATACACTGTTTTAAACAGTGACGAAGACTGTTTTTTTTTCTTTTTCTTCTCTTAAAGAAAAGATGAGTAAGCAGCGACGTGTTGTTCATCACGGGATTATTATACAATTATTCATCAGCCTTCGATTTCCTTATTAATGTAAAATAAAGTACAGTGTTACTAGAAATACGTGGCTCGCAAAACCACGCGAAGCTGGGGCTGGGTGGAAAGCCCTCTGTACTCGTATTGTAGCATCAAACGAGGAGATTAAAAGGCGCTGCGGTTGAAAATCTATTTCTGTCGCGACGTAATGTACAACGGGCGTGCAGCGCTGTCGTGTTCGATGAATTAATTTCCCACGGAAAATTATTTACCGCGGCCACAAAACGTGTAATTTCTTTAATGCACTCTTTCACAAAAAAGATTTCTAAAAGAAAGGGAAAAGATTCTGGAGAGATAGTTCTGTATCCAGTGAATATTGATGAACGTTGCAGTTGAAATTTGATCATGCACGCATATTTTTTTCGATGTATGCAAATTTTTTTCAGACGACGCCAGACAATCTGACGTCATTCATACTTTGTTTGCGCACTGTTGCCAGGCAACAGCACGGACACCTTCACGGAAATATATAAACACACATACATATATATAAATATATGTTCGGCTCGAATTCGCACGGCTTAGCTCCCGAGCGCGACCTTCGGCCCGACAAATTTATTAACCTCGCTACCCTCGGGCCTTCGGCCCTCGCTTCGCGAGGAAAAATGTCGCACAGCTTTAAGTAGGGCCTCTCTTGAGAGACGTCTCTTGGCGGCTTCAAAATGTAGCTAAAAACAACAAACGACACACTTCAGATAAAATCAGCTGGTGGTCTTAAAGAAACAGCCTAACACAGCTGTAGGCATGCACATAAATTCTCGTATTTGCATTAGTGGTTCGCTGAAGCTGAATAATAATAATAATAATAATAATAGTTTCCCTTATAGTTGATAACTTTTCCAGTTGAATATTGGGAGAAAAAAAAACCAGCTTAAATGAAAATGAAAACAAGCTTAGCGGAAGGGGTGTTATTGGGCAAGAGGTTATCACTTGATCTGTTGGTTCAAGTTTGTTAAATATGGATGCAACCGTTGAATCAAGATAATATCAGTACCAGTATTTTTTCCTACTAAAATAATTTGATCTTTATTTTTAATTCGAACTCGCATTGTATTTAAAACACAAACACGATAAAAGCAGTTGTAAAGGATTCTTTCATAAAACTTTGAACAGCTACCTTTATTTAAAACGGAGAAGAGGGTTTGTTTCTAAATAAAGTGTGGTGCGAGTTCGGTGGAAAGTGAAACGATGGAGAGAGATTTGGGCACTGAAATCTCTTTACGGTGATTACGCTCGCTTGAAGTGTTTTGTTGTGCCAAACATTTGCTCGTTGCGCTACACCTTCTGTCGGTAAGGAACTGGCGCTAGATTTGATCAATATTTTACCATTTTATCATTTTAGGTTGCAAGTCTTGCCTGATGTGACCTGCTGCCTGTTTTTAATATGACAAGGAGCTCGCATTCTTACGTCACAGCAGCTGTGTTTCTGATGTGCCACGTGCTCTCTCAAGTAGAAGCTCAGCAATGTAAAAGTGAATATTCCATATATGGCGCGAAGTTAAAGGGGCATGTCTTTAAAGAGAAAAAGACTGCTGATTTCTTGAACTGTGTAGAGCGGTGTAACTCGAACTTAAAATGTCAAAGCGTCAATTACGTCATCAGTCAATATGTGTGTGAGTTAAACAGGCGCACGAAGGAGGCCAGACCAGAAGACTTTGTTCCAGATACAGATCGAATTTACGTAACAAGGCTAAGTGGCAGAGGTATTATTGTTCCTAGATGGATACTCAAAAATAAGTCTGGACACCTTGCGATGTTTACATAACGTAGTTTTGGGAGAGATACCACTGACGTAGACAAAAACAGAAGCCCATTTGTTAGGCAGAGTAACTGAGAATAGAGCTTCATTTAGGCAGGGAACATCTGTTTTGGAGGTTAAGCACTGATCTACACTATTTAAAGAAAACGGTTACTTGTCATCTGTTGTCATGCCTAATTTTCTGAATAAGCGAAAAATTACAATTTTCGTCAGCTGGCACTCTTTGGTCTAATGGATATGGAAAGGAGATATGAAGCAAATGACCCGGGCTGAAGGTGTACACTAATTACACTTCTTTTACCGTAAAAATCATACGATTTCTGTTGTTGAAACAACATTAGGTGTCCAGGCTGGTTTTGAAGTATCCATTCTACGAACTAATGTATACTAATACCGCTTGATAAGTCAGTTCATTCTTGTTAAGCAAACAGATTTCCTTAAATCAAACTAATGCGCCATTCACACCAAGGTTTAAACACGTTTAAAAGCTGTTTAGTTAAACACAGTTTAAAATTGTTTCCTTCATAAAAGCTGCTTTGGGATTTTTGTCGACTACAGATTTAGCAAAAATGAAAGCATAAGCTAAAGCCTACTTGAATCCTTTGTCAAAGCCGATGGTTCAGCTTTCTGTCGCCAATTTTCATTTTGATAAACTTGCATGTTTAATTAAACATGTTTTGTTGATGTGAATGGGGCTTAAGACACAGGCCATTTCGGTTGGAATGAATACTGAAAAGGATAACATTTACATTGTTAGAATAACTGAAGCTTAAAAGGTGGCTTAAATGCCCATGCAGGCCGAATGACTTTCTATGTTAATTGTAGTAACGCAAACACAGGGCCACTCAGTCAGGGTGAGAGTTGGGGTGTGAGCGGGGGGCGGGGAGGGGGGGGGGTGGGGAATGGCGCGACGAAATTTGACTGTCCCTGGGTCTCCGAGGATGGGGTAACGTGTGAAACAGAGAACGAACGTGGCAACTGTAGCATGATAAAACCTGCCATTGTTTTGTCTTATTTTTTTTCAGTTCCTCTAGGTTCAATTCCTGATTTGCCTGCTGCCTCATGCCTAGAGATCAAGGCTAGTGAAGGAGATAATGTAGTCAGCGGTAACTACTGGCTCGATTCAGTCAAACCTGACCAGAGTGTTTTGGCTCCTTGTAACATGCTAACGGGTGGTGAGTTCAGTATCCAACAAATATCAAATTTCTTCATGGCCAACAAATCTTGTACTCGAGATTTTAGCTACATTCATTTCTTTTGCTCTTTTTATCATCATCATCACCAATAAATCCGCAATATCGACCCGACATCGCCCTTTGCACCTATTTTGTATCGTTACCCTAACATCGGCGACTAATCAAACTATTGCTTCTCTGTTCTATGGGTCGATTGAGACAGTAATACTTTGTTGTATGCGACAACAACACAAACATGTTCAAAACCCTGGGACAGCTTTAGAATAAGACATTAAGGCCGTTTATACGAGATATATTAAGCTGCGGCTTAAGTTTATCTGAGCACAAAAATGTGCTGTTTAAACAAAGATAAGGCTTACTTGGCCGCGACTTAAGCTAGCTGAGTCGTGACCTATATTGCCATTTTTCGATGCATTTATACGGTAAGTCTAGTCGCGATATAATTCCTTCGTGTAAACGGCTCTGTTGTTGAATGATGAGAATTGTATAGTACGACGTTAAACGCTATAGACATCGCGTAAGTTGGTGCAGTTGTGAGCAAAAGCCGAATTGCATAAATCGGCCTTATCACCTATTATGATTCAATACGCCTCACAGTCCATCCAAAGGTTAATAGACAGGATTTGGGAAGAGGGCTTCTGGTCTTACAAACCTACCGTCATAAAGCATTTGTTAAGGTTGGGTCGAGAGGTTTTTAAAAAGAGAATTTGGGTTATTTATTTCAGACGTAGACGAATGTTACCGGTTGTTTTGGATTCTGAAAGTTCTCAATTGCCGTTATTCTTATTTATTGCTTATCTACGTTGTCCAACTAAAAGAAACAGTGTAACGGCAAAAATTAAAAGCTATGTAGCACCCGACTTTGTGCAACAATTTGCCTAATGATTTCAGTCCTTGGCTGAGTTTGAGAACAAAATTAATCGTAATCGGACAATCGTAATGACAGTCGGTCATCAAGTGTCAACTTGTTGAAACGCGGTGTTACGTTTTAATCGTTAATTTTCCATGTAAAATGTTTATCGAAATCGATCCGAACTGAACTGAACTGAGCACTTTATTTAAACACGATGGAGTATTCAGCAGAGCTGATGGGGTCGTGTATTTACAGATAAAATAAAAGAAAATAGAAATTTAGTATTAACATCAAATCACAAACCTAGAAATATGTTTAAGCGATATGCTATACATTTCAAACTGCGGCTCCAAATTCCTAATAGCGGAGCTCCCGCGCGCGCCGCAAGGCGCGCGCGAGCGGAGCCCCATAGCTAAGAGATTTTGGTGAACCCATCAGTGCGAGAAATTTTGGTTTGGTTATGATGTTACTTCCGTCCGACCGACCGACCGTATATACGTTCGCTACTCCATGTATGCCACCTTGAAATGAGACACTCAAACCCTGTGCTGCAGCCCGCTTTTTTACGGCGGGAAGTTGCATCACCAACTGCGTTTTAGAAAAAAAAATAATAATGATGATAATTTTGACAGAATACAAAGACAATTTTTGTGACCAACAGAGGGAGAAAGAGCAATACGACTAGCGGCGAGAGAAACAAATTGGCCGGCACATCATCAGAATCTTGAAGTGAAATCATTTTACTCGGATCCGGCGCGACGAAACGTTGGATTTTTCCTCTTGAAGTGAAACGTTTTGCTCACTTAACGTTGTAGAAGGAACTAAAAAAGATTGGAAATGGAATAAAAGGACTGGTTATTGTGAGACACTGAGAAGAGGTAAGCATATTCATGTGATTTTGTTGACAAAACTTTGCTGGATTGCTATCGTGCAAGATCTTGTTTTCTTGCAGTGTTGACACGCCGTTTAATTTTAACTTAAGCTTAATATTGCTAAACTGAGAGCGGTCTATTGAGCTCATTTTTTTTTCGGTCCATGTTCATTATTTCCCTCGGAGTTTTATTTTCTAATCTCCTCCAAATTTTACCTTCCAACAGCGGGAGAAAGAGTAAGACGACTCGCGGCGGGAATTTACATGAAGATGGCATTGATCATAAACAGCAGGCGCCGTGAGTCTTGAAGAGAAGACCCTAGAAAGTGGAACGGTGGAAAGGCAGAAAATCACCCCAAATCCTAGAACACGGAACGGGTGAGGGTTAGGTTCCAGGTTATAGTTTATTTGGGGTGATTTCCGACGTTCCATGTTTTAGGATTTGGAGTGATTTTCCACCACTCCGCCCTTCCACCGTTCCGGCTTTTAGCGTCGCCGATCTTGAAGTGAAGCATTTTACTCCGATCCGGCGCAACGAGACGTTGGATTTTTCCTCTTAAAGTGAAACGGTTCGCTCACTTAACGCTGTAAAACGAGCGAAAAAATCAGCAATGGAATAAAAGGACTGGTTATTCTGAGAAAAGGCAAGTACATGTATATTCATGTGATTTTGTAGACAAAACTTTGCTGGTTTGCGGCTGTTTTGCAATAAATTGATTTCTTGCAGTGTTGACACGCAGTTAATACTGGTAAGTTCAGAGTAGTCCTTTGAGCTCATTTTTTTCGGTTCCTGTTCATTATTTCGATCCCTTGGCATTTTATTTTCTAATCTGGTCCAATTTTGCCTTCCAACAGCGGGAAAAAGAGCAAGGCGAATAGCGGCAGAAAAGGAGTCTTTTGAAGAGGCGGCAAATCATAAACAGGCACAGCAATGGAATAAAAGGACTGGTTTTTTCCAAAGAGGCGAGTATATTTGAGCTTAAGTTTATCGTTAGCTAGCATAAGCTAAGTACTGACAAGTTTTTCTCGCATATATTTCTAATTTTTGCATTTATTTCTGACAATCTTCATAGAGAACAAACACAAATACTTAAAAGGATAGGATATTTCTTTTCAAAAAACGTTGAAAGCGAATGTAAAATTAGTCAATAGTGTGGCCTCATTTTCATCATAACATCAAGCGTACACAAAATTTGTTCGCTTGTTTGTGCAAATTTTTGAAGATTGTCGTTTAGTTTATCTCTGTTCTGATTGTTATGAATTATCACAGTTTTTTTTTCATTTATTACTCCAGCATACATATATATTTTAAGTCTGTTTCATGGTTATTGTAGCCTTTTCCTCTTAGGTTTATGTACGGCTTTTTGTTGATAAACAACATTTGCCTAAGACAGTGACAGTTCGCCTCGATCATCTTTAAAACTAAAAAGAATAATAACAACAACAAAAAAATACTTTGAGCGTGAAGAAAACTATCAAAACTCGATAAATAGCCAATCCCGTCCTGAATATTTACCTACAGTGTACATAATATTTTGATATTTTTTTTTGTACCCCCCACTCACATCCATGAAGCTTAGAATGTCAGTTCTGCTGAAATGGGTTTTTGGGTTTCAAGAGGATACCTTACTACCGTAATGTACCTTGTTGTATAGCAGATAGTATTTTTATTTGCATGAAGCCGAGTAGAGTTAAGGTTTAATTTTCAAGCGGCAGGGGTATTTTGCAGAATACAGAACGTTGAACTATGGAGATCCTTTAATGCAATGGCTGCCATAACAACAAATTAAAGCTAACCGTCTGTATAATCAGTGCTTAGCCCTAAACAGAAAAGAAAAGTGCTTAGACCTTGATAACTTTGTTCGTTGCTTAATAGGTGTCGCATCAGATTAATTAAAGCTTATAGAGACGGCTTATTAAACTATACCAAGAATTTTGAAATAAAATGAATTGTCGAATTTTTTGCACTGCTTTCTCAAATCAATTTTTGCACTTGAAGGGGGCACTTTAAAGAGCTAAAACTCAAATGGAATTTGTTTGTTTACCTTTAATTTTGGACAGTAGCTAGTTTAACATATTAGGAACAAAGACTTGTCGCAAATTTTTTCTTTTCAAATATTTTTTCTCTGAGCAATTTTTATACAATCACTTCACATTTCTTTAATGATGTTTAAAAAATGTTCTATAACTTTTCACTGCAATTGAATATCACAGAACGCACACATGTTTTTTTTAGCTTTGGTCCGGAAACTGAGGAGCAAATTAAATAAGCGAAAAACAAAATTCACTTGACTTGTAGCCTTTAAAAGGTGATTCGCACGCTGGCATTAAGAGGTGGTAAAAAAATCCAACAATTCATTTAATTTCAAAATTCTTGATATAGTTTGATAGCCAGCTCTATAAGCTTTAATTTGATATAGGGGTTTACATATCTACAGTTTAAACCGGACGTGTACATCGTTTGGACGCGAGAGACCTCTAAAGGTATGCGGTAACCTTAATGCTAAACTGTTATAGGTGGCGTAAAATGCGACATTCGGCGTTCAGCATTCTGCAAAATACCCCTTCCAGTTAAGCAACTAACAATATTGTTAAGGTCTAAGCACTTTTCTATACTATTTAGGGTTAAGCGATTTACCAATAATTATTAACTGCAAAGTGTGTCCACTTCTAGTGCTGCACTTTTTATTTGCCGATTTCACTCTCACTCAGCATCCCCTCAGTTTCACTGCACCATGTTTCACCCATAATAACAGTGTCATCTCCACCTTTTTTTATCATTATCATCAAATGTGGGTTTGTTAGCTTGTAAAAGACGCTGGCCTGAGACTTTCATTGTTGCTAGTGTCTGTCCCTTTGCTTCTTGTAGATGACTGGTTATTAGCACAATCTTTTAATTTTTTCAATTTTCTTCTTGTATAGGAAGGAGTTTTTTTTCAAGTGAGTGTCAAGTTAAAAAACAAGAGATTTAACCCCTCCAGATAGTAGTGACTCTTCCCAATTGTTATCCTCATTCTCTGTTTCATCGCTTCTCAATGGTCGCTTGACTTCTTAAATCTTTGGAAAAATGGAGATGTTTTAAATGGTCTAGGTATATTTTCATTAGCTCCTCAGAAACTGGAATTAAGGTAGAATAAAAGTCTGCAGTTTCTTTTGCTGTGTTCAGCTTTCCTTCATTGAAGAAATTAGGCATAAAGTCATCAACAGTACTGGTCATGCTGTTCCATCTAAGGAAGTAGCCAGAGATTCAGACATTTTAATTTGTACCTTAACTTCTCTTTATCTAGGAAAGGGCATGGAATTCTGCCCATCATGGAGCCAGCCAACCATTTTCACATGAAGCGCACTGCTGCTCTTTCTTAACCTCGCAGGTGTCTTTGACAAATTCCATGTATAACTCTAGCCACAAAATTTTGCAAAATAGTAATTATAGCCAGCACATGTTTTTTTGAAGTTTCACATGCCTTCAAGTAATCATGATTACCTGGGTCCTGTTGAAAAAAAAAAAAAAACCCGCCTCCTCCTCCCTCTCTGTTACAAATGCCCTTATGTAATGTGACAACAGGTGCATCGTCAATGTGCAACGCTATGTCATGAGCAACCCTCCATGCATTTCTTTCCATTCTTTATCTTCGTAATTTCATAGTGAGCTAGTCACAGTCGTCTTCTAAATTTATTTGTCTGATTTGTCATGAAATCTGAAAATATTCCATTTTATAGATCTAGAACTGCCATCAGTAATGGCATCTCGGTCACTGAACTGCAGGATTATTCCTTTCCAGCCAGCTTTCCCCCAGCCATTGCTCATAGGCCCCCATCTGCATAAATTATGAACCCTAACTCAGGAGTGTTTTAAGATTTGCCACTGCCTGGGCACAAAAGCCATGCACAGAGGGTGTAACCTTTACTGGTGGGTTTAGATCTTGTTTTAATAGCTGTAGCAAAAAACAATTGATGTACAGTTGTAAGCTTTTTATTTATCATCGCAGATCATGACAGATGTGATGAAAACACAGTATGGCTCATGAATCACTTTGTTAATGGAAGTTCTTGTTGAGGCAATTCATAAACTTGTAAATTATCCATTCTTGGGTGAAAGTTTCTGACTGTGCACTTTTCCCATCAAGGGATAGATCCAGTTGTGTATTAAATTTTTTACCTTTTGATAAATGTTGATGTGATGGCAGGAGCCAAATTGAATGGGCACTCGCTGAGCATATAAAATTTTTCTTCAGCAGTAAAGATTTTAATTAGTTGGCCTGATGTAGGGCTATTGCTCTAGCATGTTGTGTACAACAGAGATTGGCCACTGGATGTCTGGGCCTACAATAGCTGTGTTTATAAGCAACAGTCAGCACTGTCACTCAATTATTCTTGTAACTATTGAATTGATAGAGGCTACAGAAATATGCTGAACAAGGGGCATTCCCTGTATACTTTACAGTGCAACGAACTCAACTGGGGCCACCCAACATTGATCAGCCAATCACAGGTCACGTTTACAACAAAAGAGTCTGGCTTTGGTAGTTGGTAAACCAATCAAAAACGAGAACATTTCTTTAAATTTCAAAGTGTCCGTTTTATCGGTGGCCCCGGTTGAGTTTGTTGCACTGTAAGACAAAACCTCGCCTAACCTTTAGTTATATATATATATTTTTTACAAAGCCTGAATATCAGCTGTTTCCCATCTCTCACCAATCATCTAGAGAGATTAGAGACTGATATTCAGGCCGTGTTTAATGTAACCAGACCCTTTGGATAAATGTGATTTAACAGACAAAAGGTGAAACTTCTTATCAGCCATCTCTTTTAATTGAAAGAAAAATTTAAAACTTGGTAGTGGGTAATGAATTATGAAATATGTACAGTTATTTATTTTTACAGTGCAATCTCAGTTATTTGAACTCTCAATGTTTTTCAGCACTCCCAATTCTTTGAACAAATAGTTGTTAATTCTCTTGGATTTGCTTCAGTCAGTTTTTTGCCTCCTATTTTTTGAACAAAATTTATTTTCCCTAGGAAGTTTAAAAAAAATTGGTACTTCCACTGCAGTGATTTTCACATAACATTATTAATGAAAATGTTAATATACCAAGTAAGTTGTTTTCTTTTACTTAAATTTGATTATCCAATAATAACTGTTAATTTTCATGGGTTTTGTGACATCAGTAACCAGGGCTGAGTTGCTTGAAGCATGGTTAGCGCTAACCATTGGTTAAGAGGTATTAAAACCTATAGGTTGGTATGGTATTTAACCCGGGTTAGCGCTAACCATGCTTCGGGCAACTGAGTCCTGTGCTACAGTTTTCTACACCTTATCACATAGTCTGGTATAACTTTTTCAGTAACATAAGGGAAAACACTAAATAATATTATTTTCCTTTTCCATTCTGTACAGGGTTTATGTAAAATCTTTATTTATATAAAAATAGTTTAATCCACTGATTGTTTTGGAGAATAAAGTGATAAAATGCTTTAATTTGCAATATTTCATCAAGCAAAGTATAATGTTGTACATCATTTTGTGAATTCAGAAGAGGACTATTGCTATACATCAACTCTCTTTAGGCACTCTTGTTCCTTCTATTTTTTTCTCTCGGAAAAACAGGATGATGAAAATTAAAGTAAGGAATATTTTTTAGAAAATGCTTATTAAAATTAATGATACATGGTAGGTATTTTGCTGTGTTAAAATGAATGGGACTTCTCAGATGAGGTGCTATCCATAAACTGGAGTGATGAGGCTGCAGGAGTGTAGTGTTTAGCAGTCTAATGACTTCTTAAATTGGGATTTTCCTTGTAAGGACAAAAGGTTAATGGGTTGGAGCAAGGCCTCTTCCTTAATTGAGAAACCAGAGACTAAAACCTGCAGTGTAAATTTTTGTGGTGGAAGAAAACCGCTTAGTTTTCTTTTCAGTATTACGTCAGTTAGGAAATGTGGTCCATGAAAGGTAAAGAAAAACTGTTTGACCTTGGCAGGATTAAAACCTATGACCCCAGGATTTTGTTGATCACCGATGGACCAAAATTAATCTCTTCACTAGGGTAATGCAAAATTTAAGTGGTTTCCTTCCCAAATAGAAATTTACACTCCAAGGATAATTCCCTGATTTCTCAGTTGTATAGTCAGTACTGCACAGCACAAAATTTCATTATCCCTTAATTGTTGTGTTATTTCCAACTTTACTCCAAGTTAACTCTCGTGTAGCAAAGTGTAGAAAACCTGCTGGGGATAACCGGCTCCCATAACTGCCTGATGGATATTTTTTGGTAAAGATTTTGACAGGGACAGTTTAGGATTTATACACAATTGTTATTTGATTCTATGTCAAACAATTTACTAACTTAATTTAAAACCAGGAACAAATGACTAGTGACTGAAAAAAAAAATTTTCTGTTGAATAATTAGACTTATGACATTTATTGCATTCAACATAGAAAGAACGCACCCCTCACACAGATTGGAGTTGAGATTGTATGGGAGAACCAAAGTTGATTGCATGAATGAAAGGATATTGGGAAGTATATCGGGCACCCCCTGTAGATGTTTCAGGGGCAGATGACATCATCACCAAATTGGCAAAGGAGAGAACCTACGCTAGGATCGAGGTCATCAAATGTACTCTCTGATCCAGTTTTGATAATTACTAGTTTTCATATATACAAAGTAGCAAAAGGCATTCACAAGTGATTGTTGTTTTGACTTTACAATATAAAGAATAAGAGGCAGCCAATTACTGCAATGGTTTCTCTGAACAAAACAGTATCACTTTGCACTCTCAAAACAAAGGAACTAATTTGATTGACAGGAAGTTATGAAAGGTTCATGTTTTCCTATCCCTACCGAAACAAATGGGAAAAATTATATACCGCATTCTTAGACTAAGTTAAGAGCAAGAAAGACATCTTGACTCTCTTGTAAATCAATATCAGTTGCATGGAACTGAGCACTTAGTTTGAGTTTATACAAAAACCAAAATAAACAACTTTAAGTGTACAAGAATAGCTATCAACCTGGGAATAACAGAAATCTTTAAAAATGAGCTTTTCAATCTAATTTATTGAATTAATGAGCTACAAGTGCAGTAAGAAAATATAAAAATGGCACAAAGCTAATTTGACTTGAAGAAATATCTCTCCTGTATTCAAACATCTCCAATGTGCATCTCCCTCAAACAGAACCTAAACATAAAAAAAATCACTCAATTTGACTAGAAAAAGATGAAATTTTAAATATTTTGTAAATCCCTATAACTTATAATGACTCGTTTTTCAATTGTTCCACGGTGTACTAGTTTGCAACGATCTCCTAGTATTAGTAGACCACATGAAATGATATAACAACACTGGCCTACTATTGTCCGTATTAGCTTGCAATTTTAATATTATCTTGATTAAAGATTTCTTTTAGAAAGTTGCTCCCTCGTCAGAAAAAAAAAAAAAATACTACAAACAGTTTAAAGGTGTGTATGCATACATAAATATTTGAAGTTATCTTACCTCCTTAATTGACAGAGCTGTCGGACCTTTCGCCTTCCACCGACACAACAAAACCCCTTCTAGTTTTGACATTTATCACACTAAAAGTTTTACTTCAAATCTGCTGTTAAAAGGGAACATTTCCACACAGTCGCGCAGGCAAAATAAGACGAGGCGTAGGAAAAATTCGATCGCTTCCAAACCTGAAAACTTATGCAAAAATTAAAAAGATCCTTTCTATTTTTATCCACCATCCTAACACAGGAAGGTATCTGAACACTGCTATTTTTATCCTGTTTTATCCAAATCTCCAGAACGAAGCAAAGACAACTAAAATTCGCCTCTTCGCTCGTTCTCAGGTAGGTACTTCATATATAGTAATTATTAATAATTACCATATATGACGTATCTACCATATCCAGCGCCAGTTTTGCTGGATAAGGGTAATGCGGGCTCGGAGAACGAGATTGCCACCATTTTTTTAAATGATGGATCTGGGTACTAGATATAGGAGTCTAGGATCAGGAATCGGAAGACCTTAGATAACATAGTCTCCTTCGCAGCCGTTATTAGTGTCGTCACGCTCCGCTCCGTGGGGAGGATCGTTGCGTGACGATCCTAATAACAGCTGCGAAGGAGACTAGCTATAGATAAGAAGGACTGGAACCAGATTTTAGAGCCCAGTGCTTTTCGCGAAAACGTGGGTTTGGTGGGGGTGCCCATTCTTCAGTGCGGGCTCACAAACCTGGTTCCAGTACTTGTTATTTGAGGAGGGTCTAAGGATTATTTAAGGATTTTCCCAGGAATCTCATTCCCATTCAAAAACGCGCGTGGGCTCTGAGGACGAGATTGGGGTACAAGCGCAAAGACCAACCAATCGCCAACTTGCTCGGTGAAAGGAAAATTAAGAAAAAATGCCCTCTGTTACAATAAATCAGGAGCTGATGATCATGGGCTCCTGGTATTACACTGTTGATGGGGAGTTTGCTGCATATGCATTAAAAATATATATAACTTTAGAAAGGATGAGGAACAACGTCCATACGATAAGCAGATTTCTATAAATGCTAGCAAAAAAATTGGAGCTCCGCTTTTAGGCTTGGCTAAATATATATATTAATATATACCATCATCGTCTTTATACTTAATTAAAGCGGCAATCAGATCGAAATTTATTTTTCTGATGTCAAATTTTGATAGCAGACGTTTAAATTGGTTTAAGTTATTTGCCGCTGATTCTTTGCTGGATAGGGTATTCCAAGCTATCGCTCCTCTATATTTGATGGAGTTCCTCATAAAATTTGTCTCTGGGCTCGGGAGAACAATATCTCCGTTCCTTCTACTTTCGCGGCTTGAGTTCCTCTGAACAAATAGGTCCTTAAGCTCTGTGGCGTTGTATCCTTTTATGCTTTTGAAAGTGTATTCCGCTAATCGAACCTTATACATTCTTTCAAGACTATCCCACTATCTTACTATGATTCAATGAGGGCCTCGTAGCCTACCCAAAGGTTAACCGACAGGATTTGGGAGAAGGGCTTTCTGGCCTTACAAACCTACCTTCATAAAGCTTTTGTTAAGGTAGGAACGAGAGGTGTTAAAAAAGAGAATTTGGGTTATTCATTTCAGACGCAGACGAATGCAATGCTTCAGTCCCTGTATGTGATGCCAACGCCAACTGTCAAAACACCGTGGGCTCATTCATTTGCACCTGTAAAACTGGTTTTACCGGAGATGGTTTCAATTGTTCTGGTAAGAAAAACATGGAAGAAACCGGTTGTTTTGGATTCTGAAAGTTCTCAATTGCCGTTATTCTTATTTATTGCTTATCTACGTTGTCCAACTAAAAGAAACAGTGTAACAGCAAAAATTAAAACCTATGTAACACCCGACTTTGTGCAACAATTTGCCTGATGATTTCAGTCCTTGGCTGAGCTTAAGAACAAAATTGAACGAAATTGCGAGACAAGTTGTAAGAATTGCCTAGTGTAACAGTGCCTTATATAAGTGAATTATTTTATTATTTATTATCATTTTGTTTCTTTCAATTAGATATTAATGAGTGTGCCAGTGGTTCTCACAACTGTGTCAGCGGTACAGCTACATGTTCTAATACAGTTGGATCATACAACTGCTCCTGCAAGCAAGGTTACTATGGAGACGGTCAAACATCCTGTACGCCAAACGGCAAGTCTTGTTAAATATTAACATCCCCATTCACTCACTGCGCCCGTTTAGGGTTTTGCACATTATGCTTTTGATTCTGCACTAAAATGTTCCAAGTTATTATGCTCCATTTTTTTCCTCTTAAATTCTCGGATAACAAGTTATACACTTGCTTATTGTATTAATCATCAATGTTGTTAATTAACTAAACAGGGTGTAAAGTGACTCCTACAACAATTAATCAATAATTTATTTGTTTACAACAATTACAATGAAGTCATGAAGTCATCTATAGGTGGTTCGCATCGTCGCCATGTTGGTGGACAAAACAAAAGAAATTTTTTTTCTCAAAGTTTGCATTAAAATGGAAGTTAACTCCCAGAGGAGAAAAATCTCATTGTTCTTGTCCACCAACATGGCCGCCATGACGTCACATGCAAACCATCAATATGGCCGCCTTGCCTCTTCCAAGCAAAAACCGCTGACCCTTCCTCAGTCTTCACTCACCTTTTTTAAGACTAAGCTGCTTCGTATTTCATTTTAAAAAAAATATCGAGTTTAACTTGTTACATTCTCTTAACAATTATTTTTTTCAAGAAATTATTATTTTGGGAAAAATGTCACTAAATGCTCGAATAATGCTCAATACTTTTGCCTCACTAAAATGCTCGAAAAAATACTGGCTTAATGTGAAAAAGCCTGTCAATAATATACCCACTGTGAAGTTCAAGATTCAATTAACCGTTTTGTTTTCACTGCTACCACTCAGTACAGCGGAAAACAAGACATTTGGCCTTGTAGGGTCAAAAGTTCACGCTTGTACACTATGATTGATGGATTCCGAACACTTTGTCGGTTACTGAATTTTAGAGGTCAGCGTACGGGACAATGCCGAAATTTATTGTTTGTTTCCCAAACTACCTTTCAGCATTGTCGCGTACGCTTTTACGCCTTTTTTGGACAAACTTTGTCGAAACCGCTGTAAATGACAGACAACAGAAAAACACTTAAATCGGCGTCGGTTAGGTTTTGAAATTCAGAGTCTGCATGTTATTGAAAGTCGCAGTAAGTATAAACTCTAGCTTCATGACGGATTTGGGTGATTTGTAACCATGCAAAATAGTGAAAAAGGAGCGATTTTAGCTTTAATTTGTAATAAATTTGTTTAAATCCCATGGAAAAAAAAGAGCGAGAAACTAATGCACAAAAAACCTGGTGATGTTAAAATGAGTAAAAGAATAAATCTGGTCCCTAATATCTATAAGTCACCTGTCTGGAATGCAAAGCAGTGTAATTCCTAAAGGAGATTGACTTTCAAACTTCTTTCCTTCTTGTAACATTAATACATAATTTCGATCAGACAGGCGAGATTTGTTAAAGTTTTGTATATTTAAATTAGTCACATAAATTTCTACTGTAGCGTACGTTATATAATTTTATATTTTCATATCTTTTGTTTATTTTAGAGGGCCACAGGGTCATCAGTTCCATCTCTGTCACGTGCAATCTCATACCCAGAGTCCTAAGGCTCTTTGGCCAGCAGTTTGATGACAGGAGAGACTCGGTAAAATTTAAAAAAAAATAAATATTTTGATTGGCTGCACGGTAACAGCTTGCATTGTTTTACCGCAGTAATCCTGCAGTAATAAAATTCCAGTATCCCAGAGTCTCTCCTGAGCATGAGGACTCTGGGTACGAGATTGTTGTACCAAAAAATAAAGTCTATTGTATTGTATTGAATTGTTAAAAAATTGCTATGCAAGAGTTTTGGCTTAGTTAATTTAATTGATGCGTTAATTTGACTTATAATTAATTTAATTTAATTTAATTTAATTTAACGCATACATTTCAATTTTTAGAGTGTGTTAACTACCAAAACTTGAGAAGCGCTGACCGTCACATGACGTTCGGCAGTTATAATCACCTTTGTGACAAATCCCTTGGACCTTCATGGTTCCGCTTCCAAGAAAACGCGGGAACAAAAATGCCTACTTCATGTACTCCTACTTTCAGATGTGGGACAGATGCCACGGGTTGGCTACAGGGTCCCCACCCCACGGTGCAAGAGGGCAAAGTCACCAAGCGGGTCTGTTTCAGTTGGTCATCAAACTGCTGTACTTGGTCCATCAACATTCAAGTGCTGAACTGCAGTGGTTACTATTTGTACTTCACCAGTGGAACACCTCCCGAACATCGCTGTCACCTCCGTTACTGTGGCACTGACTGAGAATGGCCTTAAATCCATTTGAAAACCGCGATAGTGTTGTAAATGTTTAAATGTGATGCCTATTTGTGATGTTACTTTGAATGGCCGAAAACATATTTGCATCGACGGAATCGATAATAGTTCAATTTTGTTAACAGCAACCCTAACACTACTCAGAGACTAGTGTTGGTTATCTTTGACCGTGGATGGCCAAGATTTACATGGGTTGAAACTTGAAAAAATTGGCCAATTTTTTCAAGTTCCTTCATCGTATTTGGAGAAATCGCTAAAACATACTGATTATAGTTTGTTCTTTTCATGAGAAACCAGTTAATATTTTCTTCTCTGTGCTCCAAGAGCATTTTGATGTTAGCGAAAAAGGTATCTTGTCAAATATTTGAGTAGTTTCGACCAAAACACAGAGAAATCGCCGTGACAGTGTCGTTTTAAGGTTTATTTTAGCGAAGCCGTAAAGTGGTGAATAACTCTAGTGCTCCTAGAACCGATTTGACCCTAATTTTAAGGCTAATGACATACCAGATTAGAAAAGATAACACTTCATAACTCGCTTGGAATCTTAATAGATGAAAAACGGAACTGAAAAGCATATTTCATAGAATAACTTTATTTGCTCTTGTGCCTAACTGAATAAATAAATAAATAAATAAATAAATAAATAAATAAATAAATAAATAAATAAATAAATAAATAAATAAATATTTTAATCAACTATTGAACGTTCGCTCACGAAAATCCCTTCCGCCAGACTAACTGCCCTTGGGTCTCCGAGGATGGCAGCCTTAGAGCGCCTAGGTCCTATCCCACGCGTTGTATTACAGTTTTTCACTTAGCACGTGCGCATGTAATTTTTTGCCAGTTTTGGTAGTGGCCATCCGAAATAGTGTACCAAATTAAACCATTTTTAAATCCTACCTTGTCGACTTTGCGTCAATTTTTCTTTTCCCATCATTTGCTTAGTAAGCATTTTGATATATTTTAATCCTCCGGCGAAATTAATTCAAATGCAGATCTGCGTAGGAGCCCACTGTTTGGAGCGCAAAACGCCTTATTTCCAAATGGCTATCATCTTAGTATTCTTTCGTTTGCATTCAAATTAGCCCTTCTTGCCTCGTTCAAGGTACTAAAATATTCTTTTGATTTTTGAGCTTAAAACAAGGTAAGAAGAGCTAATTTGAACACCAACAAGAGAATATTAAAATGGTAGCCATTTGGAATAAGGTCCATAGACTCGAGTAACGGCGTTTTTACAGACCTTTTTATTTTTAGATTGAAATTCCCACAGATTCAATCTCCCATGGGAGCCGTACTAACCAGTCTGATGCTTTGCATAATTCTCATGTGAACCAGAATTTAAATTTTCACTGGAAATAGTATTCCCTTGGGTATCTAAAAATAGACCGGTCTATGAAAACGACGTAGCATAGGCTTGGTATAGCAGAACTGTAATGGGCTCGTTATCTACGAACGAGTTAGGTTTACAGGCTCTACATGTAAATCTTGTAGTAGACTTCGAGCGCTATAGGTGGTTTGCATTGCCGCCATGTTGGTGGACAAAACAAAAGAAAATTTGTTCACAAATTTTGCAGAAAAATGAAAGTGAACTCCCAGAGGACAAAAAGCTTATTGTTCCCGTACGTCCACCAACATGGCCGCCATAACCGTAGTTACTAACTATGCCATAACCTAACCCTAATCCTTACCCTCCATATAGTCACCCCTACCTTACCATGAATTTTATGCCCATCAATTGCCTTAAGAGCAAAGGTCAGAAAAAATCGAGCAAAATCGAATTTTAGTGGCCACAATGAAAAATTGTTTTTCGCTCATATTTGATGTGTAAGTAGGCAATACAAAGTCAATAATAGTGATATGGTTTGTTTCTCGAAAATCCGCTTTAATTTTAAGAAAAACGGAAAAAATCATTTTACCGTCGGTGGCCTCAGAATTGCCAGACGTGAGAGCCAAATTAGTGGTCATTTAAACAAAACTAATGTGCAAACGGGGAGAGCGCATGGATATATTAGCACTAATTTTCTGATTTGGGAAGTGTTTAACATTTCATATTAATTGAGATTGTTTTCTTGCCAACAGCTTAAAGTGGAAACAATTGCCGTTAAAGATGCGTATTTTTCAAAACAGCAAAAAATATAGTTATAATTCTAAGTCGAGATCAAACTGTTTTGCCCGTGCCCAATGATGAATTGCTCTATCATTTAAGCTGTGAAGAGATAAAGAATTGTACTAAAACATATGTAAAAACTGGAATGGGTTTTTCGTTTTTCACTTTACACGAGACCTTCGAAATTGGAGAAAATTTCACCTGAATATGCATAAGTAATGAGCTGCACTAATTAGTATTGTTTTCATTCGCCGATCGTAGATGAGAAATGTTTAATTTCAGCTTGAATTAAAAGGTCACATGAAACAATTTTCCATTAAAAATACCTTTTCTGATCGGGTTGCCATTCATTCGAAGCTTAATAGTGTGAATTTGGGAAACTTGCCATCCCTGTATCCACCGCTTAAGTTTGACCTCAAAGGTCAATTTACTCGGATAGGAAAAAATTCGTTGACACATGCAAGACGCTCTTGCGAAGTTTGTCGGCAGTTTCATTAAAAATATCGACAGAAGGCTCTGTTGTCAGCATTTCTCTTTTTTAACTCAACCTCCGATTTCGAAATAGGAGCAGGCGAAAAGCAGTACAGGAAACTAACTGGGCTCTAAGTTGACGTTGTGTGACTACGTGACGCGCTGTAGTGGGGGGTGGCTACAACAGTTGCTTGCGTGTAGTTGTTAGAGTCTTAATACACTTTACACTTCAGATATGTTTTGAAAAAAGTGAAAAATTGTTTCTTTTTGGTTATCTGCAGGATCTATTTAAACCAATTTACATGGTTCTTTGAACTGACAAATGTGTCAATAACAGTCGTCTTATCAAGCAGTGTTTAAAAGTGATCCAAATATGAGCTTTGAGCGAGCTATGGAAAGTACTTGTTCCTTTTTAGCGATTGTGGGAGGCCAGTGCGGTTATGACTGAAGAGATAGAAAGAAATCAATAGAATGTGTTCCATTACTGAGCCATGACAGAGATATCACAGGCCACAAGCCAACATTTCAAGTGGGTTTTACGACATAGATACTGAAATGGAACTTACACTAGCGAGAGCAGAAATGTTTTCTCTTCCTCAATTAATAAGTATTGAGCAATTCGCAATCTGCCCATCACACCGATTATCACTTGGCATCGGATGGAAGCGGTCATCTGACAGATGCAAAGCACCTTCAATTTTGTGCAATCACAGTGAAGACATCGGGGAGAAACCAAAAGCAGAGAGAGGCCCAAGCAAAGCGTTCAATCAATCAATCAATCAATCAATCAATCAATCAATCAATCAATCAATCAATCAATCAATCAATCAATCAATCAATCAATCAATCAATCAATCAATCAATCAATCAATCAATCAATCAATCTGTTTCTGTCTTCTGAACATACCACTCGTAAAACTTGACGTTGCTCAGGTAGCAGAGGCCCCCAATGTCACAGAATGCCATTCAAGTCCAAAGAAAGATGTTTCAGAGGGGCAATTTCTCAAGGTAAAGCCACGGGCCCAATCTTCTTTGGAAGACGCTCAGAAGTACTTAAACTCTGAAAAGGAGTCAGTTGCTGATGAATCATATAGCCTTCTTTTCTCATGTCCCGAGGAGGGATGCATTAAGACATATCAACGTTTTTCTGCCTCACAGCATCACTAGATTGTGGCAGACACGAACGCGCTCTTGAGCACGAGACTCTTCTTGACAGAGCAGTGTATGGATACGCACAAAGGCTCCAGGAGCAGTCTGGTGGTGTGCCACACATGCAGGAAGTTGCGAACAGTAGAAACGTCTCCTGAAGATTAACCGTGTTTGCCAGTGGGATAAAAGTCTAGTCAAGTTCGCCAAACTAGATTCACAGAAAATCAGAAGGAGTACTCGTCCAGCAAATTTCTCATTGGAGAGACAACCGGCCGAAAGGTAGACTAGACGCAGTGTCAGTTGATGACTGTGAGAGCCAGGAATGGGAATCGTATATTTTCCAGTTTTGAGTTTCTAACAAGTCAGCAGTTTTCAAGTTTCTTTTCTGGACTAGCCTCGAAGCGTTCACTTGAAGAAAAGGTAACGGATAGCGAAATCGAACACGACCAAAACGAGGAAGCCTATAGCCAATCATAACCTTTGCGAACTTATTGCAAACTCAAAGTTGCTTAGGGACATCTGTGAGCACTTTGATATCCCAACGGCTGACATTACAGTAAGAAAGAAAGCGCTATACATTCAGAGAAGTAAACTTTTCAGGAGTGACCTTTTCTTTTTAGCTGACTGAACTGTTAGTAATTCAAGTGTAATCATTCACATATAACCATTGACATGTAAATCTTTTTAGTGCCCTACGATTGGAAAGCGTTTGTTTAAGGTATTTCTCCTTTTCACGGTGCACTTTATGTTACGGTAGAGGACGATCACAGGACAACCAGACAATCGCAAGCCACTCCCTAGGCCTACTATTATCGAAGTCACACCGCCTATACTCGAGCACGTAGTGCTAGCTATCTGAATGCCACCAGTTATTGTCTTTTTATCAATTAGGACATGAAGCAAAGTTAAAGGATTGCCTCGTTTCTATAACTATTACTGCCACAATTTTAGACGGAAGAAAAAAGTTCCTGTGCGACGCGGTTGTTAGTGTAAACTATGGTTGTTTCATCGCATCAGTGAATTCATTAGAGTATACATAACGTTACCTGGGAGAGGTGGTTAGACTGTTAACTTGAGTAATAAAACACTGCTTAATTGACTGCAATAAAGTCGTAGTTGACCGAGTGTAAGTACCAGGAAAGCGCTCTGTTTGAAACAGAAGGTTGCGGATGGATAACGACGGAAAGTCTGTCCCCCTCCCCCAGTAAACAACGTCACTCAATTGATACATTGTTTTCTAATCATATCAAGAAATGATGAACGATTTAATTTTAAAAGATTGATTTTTTGACACTATCCATAAAGAAAAGTAAGGTTTTTTACGTACTATGTCTTATTTTTTTGTTTAAAAATTGTCACGGCAGGCTTGCCCCTACTACACCCTGCTGTGTTGAGATTTGTTAGGTCACGCAACATACAAGTATCAACCGTCAACCAAACTCAAGACTATTCAACTTGTTTTTCACTGCTTTGGGGTTGATCATTTCAAATTTCTTCGACGTCGATGACTTCTAATCCAGATAATGTTACAATACAAATATTTGGTTTAATCAAAGAAAGAGACCTTGTGAAGATATGTCTTGGTCAGGTTTTGGGATTTGTGCGTGACTCGCTTGAACCTCAGAAATGACCGACGATATTTTGATAGCACTTCGAAGGTCAATTGCGGGTGCTTATCGTGATAGGTAAGTTATTTTGTTGTTTAATCGTTTTCATTTGGTCGTCCATAAGATGCTGTGACAAGAAAACTGAAACTCGTTCGGACGCGAAGACCCCGTCAAGACCATAAACTGTAATTCTGAAACAACGTGATTATTTACAGACCTCTGAAAATTTCCCAAAACTCGAAGGACTCATGCGGGGCGTAGAAGTTAAAACCCATTCTGGTTTTTACACATGTTTTAGTACTATTCTTAGACAACTCACAGCTCGAATGCTGCAGCAATTCGTCACTGGGCACATGGAAAAGAATTTGATCGCAACCTGGTGGTAAAATTATATTTTTGTCAGCTTGAAAAAATGCGTGTCTTGAGTGGGATTGTTTCCGTTTTAAGCGATCGCTAAGGAAGCCGATTTGAGCTCAGATGACATGACAGGACGGAAAAGACGCTTACTGTAAGTACCTCCCGTTGTCTCTCATAAATCCTTAGAAAACTTTTCTAAGGATTTGTGAGAGCTTTTTCTGGAGTATCTGTTTGCGCTCCAGGTTTCGTCACCTATGCTTTCCGCTTCATGTCATCAAGTCGTAATAAACGTGACTCAGTTTTCATATGGAGGAATGTTACGTATCAGTGACAAGTCATCACTTGTCAAACTTTGTAACAAAACATGAATGAAATCAGGAAATCCGAACCACCTCCACTGACTCAGTTTTCATTAGGAGGAATGTTACGTATCAGTGACAAGTCATCACTTGTCAAACTTTCTAACGAAACATGAACGAAATCAAGAAATCCGAACTACCTGCACTGACGTACTAGTCGGCAAAGTAATGAGAAAATAAATCAGAGCTAAAGAATTCTGCGGCATGCCGGCGCTTATGAAAGCGTGATTATCATTGGATCCGATGAGATTGGAACGCGTGGAAAATACAAATTATATTACAACTTTACACTAGGAGGTTTACAGTTGCCAATAATTTTGCAGGTAAAGCTTATACTTTAACTTTTCATCACCCTTCGTAGATCTAGTTGTACATTGATATTCAAAGCGAACAAAGCTTTTCCTGTTAATTTTTCTCGTTTTATTGTTTTGCGATAAGCCGCTGCCATTCGAATTTGGTATAACGATGTATGGAAACGCGGGCACACGCACTGCCACAGTGCTGGCCATCGCGAGATCGAGAGAAACCGCGCGCTTCCGAAAGAGCCGGATCATGCCACGTAAGTCTCGAGAAAATTCAATCGAGGAAAAAGCAGGATGCGAAACGAAAGAAGCAAAAGAAAATGGTTGTCAAGGACCGCTATGGAAAGAGAGAACAGAGAAATTCGAACACAAAAAAAAAGAGATGCGTATTCTCGTGCCAAAGAATTGGCGCGAATTTACTATGGCAAATGGAAAGCATTAGCCGAACAGAATAAAAGGACCCTGGACCAAAACAAGGTAAGGCTCTCTTGGCGCAAATATAGAAGAAAATAGGCATCGTAGAAGAGCAGTTTGTAAGAGAACGACATGCGTAAACATGATTAGTCTATCGTGTAGTCTACAAAGTTCCCCGGGGGCAGGAGTCAAAACATTTATTGGGGCCGGGGGGGGGGGGGGGGGGAGGGGGGTAGAATACGGAGTGGGGCGGGGGATGCGGCCCAAAAAATTCCACTTCTTATGACGAAATGGCGAAATCTATTGAATATCAAGGCATAATGCACAACACCCTCTCTTTGTTTTATCAAAATTGCCAAATTCTTAATATATTTTCACAAAAGAACAGCTCAGAAACCATTATGAAGGACCGTACAGAGATTATAAACACAGAAACGGGCAATTTGCTAATATTTTCATGGCTTCATTTCTTTTAATATGACAGACAGCTAGGTAATGGCTTTCAATTGAAAAGTCTTTGGACTTTGAGCATGTCCCCTTTCATTAAGCTATGAATGTGAATTGTTGGATTCTTTCTTGCCCTACCCTCTTCAATTGGGCATCTCTCTCAGTAGTGCCCTCAGGGGGCAGGGCAACAAAGGGTCTAACACTTCAGACTACTGGCATCTTTCATAAGACATTCAATTTTACACCATAAAAATATTTTTATTATCACCCATGGGCATCAATAAATACCAGGAAAATGCCAGGGAAATGAAGCCGCATAGACTACATAGAGTCGGTTGGGATACAGGAGAGTCAAGGAGAGACTTGTAGAAGGCACTGATTTGACTCCTTTATTGTTTGAAGAGTATAGAGTTCACCAATAACTGTTATGACAAAATCTAGCAAGTGCATCTTTACCAAGCTGATTTGCTTCACTTTCAAGGTGATCTTGATTCTTTGTTTATGACAAAATGATTATTTCTTTATTCCAGATTAGACACCAGAATACAAAATCAGGACCATCTAAATTCCCCACTGTCAATTTAATTGATCCATCTGAGCTTCACCCAATCAATGAAAAGGAATTAATACTAGGACAGGGATCATATGGCAGGTGCGTTTTAAAAACATTCACAAGATTAAAGATACAGGTGGTAGAAAAACAATGTCTGATGCAAAACACTAAGGAGATTGTAAAGGAGGCACAAATAATGCAGGCTTTCACGCACAAAAAAATTCCTGCAATAATAGGCATCCAGGTTGAAAGGGAGCCTATATCACTAGTCATGGAGTTCAAAGGGGAAAACAATACATCCGTAACAGTTAGTAAACTGTTGTATTGTGAGGAAGCCAATGAAATATTACAAAAACTTAAAAGTTCACCAACAAAAAAAGATTGGCTGATCATTTCTCATGATATCACAGATGCTCTTGCGCATATCCACTCCAAAGGCTTTCTTCATTGTGATTTAAAATGAAACAATGTTCTTGTTAGTGATAAACATGGCCACATTATCGACTTTGGTAAAAGCCTGTGACAGTGCATTTCCTCCAGTAAAGACGTACACTTTTCACTTTGCTCACATCGCTCCTGAAGTTTTGAAAGGCTCCCATTGTAGCAAAGCCAGTGATGTTTATTCCCTCGGCAAAATCCTGTGTGAAGTAGCAACAAAGCAAGAAATTCCAATGTTACTCGCCGAGGCTCAAAAATGCTTGGATGTTAACCCCACAAGGAGGCCAACAACAACAGGACTAATGGCATCACTGGCCTCCTTAATATGTAGTTGATAGTTAATATTGTTAGAGGAAATATACCCAAATTAAAGTTTTGTTAACCCAGGATTAGCTTAATCGGGCTTTGAACAACTGGACCCTGGATTTCAAAAAAGTTAAAACAAAGAAAAGAGTGTTAAAACGTTGAAACCCTCTACAGCCGTTTGTTGTGATGACTTCCAAAATAATGCCGGGCATATTAAGTACCTCATGCCAATAGAGGAGATGAAATATCTTTCTCTTGAATACGACAAATAATTTAATCTATATGTATGCTTTTGGCAAAACTTTTAACCCTTAATATACTGTCATGGGATAGACCAAAATGTCCATATTATCAACATCTCCAGAGTTTAAAGTAATCTTGGACTGCGGTCTCTATTTTTCGTCGGTGTTCATTAGGGCAGATCTAACCATATGTAAATGTAGGCAAAAACTGGTAGAATTAGTTAAGCCAAAGCCTTCTTGCAGCATAAAGAAAAATGAACACAAAGAAACAATCAAGAATAGAAACTGGGTATATCAGTTCAATTTGTTGCCATTGTGACAATAGCAAACATTCCTGCTCTTAAGATGGCACATCTTTTATTAGCAGGACTGCCAAGATGACACATCTTTTGCCAGTTTCTGTTTGCTATTGTCAAAAGAAATAAATGGAATCTTACAGTCCATTGGCAGAGACAACAACAGTACGAAAGAAAGTAACTTGTCAATAAAACAAGAAGTCTATGCCTAAAAAAGATTTGTTTCAGGACACTCTTTAATCTTAAGGAATCAATTTTTAGCTTTTGTATTTTAAGCAGAGAATCTTCCTCTTTTCCAAAGTTAACAAGATTTATTTGGAACCACTTTTACAACCAAAAGCCAAAGCCTTCACGTAGAACTATTGGTTGGAAAAAAAAAACAATAGAAACCCAGAACTAGGTAAATTAGTTATAATAAACATTTCGTTGCAATTGTGACAACAGCAAACATTTCTGCTCTTAAGATGGCACATCTTTTATTAGCAGAACTGCCAACTGAAGATGACACATCTTTTGCCAGTTTCTGTTTGCTATTGTCACAAGAAATAAATGAATGGAATCTGATCAAGTTAACAACCACAGAAAAAAAGTAACTTGTGAATAAACCGAGAAGGCTATGACTTTTAAACCTTTGTATAAAGACACCGTCTTGAAACTAGGAGTCAACTTTTAACTTTTCCAGCCTTTTGCATTTCAAACTGAAGAGACTTAAAACTTTTTCCCTTCTTAATGTTTTCAAAGTAGTAAGCTTTATATATCAATATAAGCTTAATTGTGTGGCAATATCCTACATCCAGTACCATATTCCTACTATCAATTTGGAAATTACCCCTTGACAGGTGGCATGTCTACACTTCATGACTGATTATAAAGTCTTGTGCCACTTTCTTAACCAAAAATACTGGAAGTATTAATTAATTGTGACTTACTCATATGTCTTCCCATTCTTGGTGCAAGCAACATGTATTTGCTTCAATTTCTGATTATTTGATTTGATTCTCATCTGTATTCAATAGTTCATGTGTGACACTCAGTTGAAAGCTGGTCTGCTGGTCATCTGGTGCAGGTAACTGTGCCAAAGTAAATAAATGAAGTTAAACCTGGTGGGTTTTCCTAGGAACCCATCTATTTTGGTGTGTTGTTTACTGAGTCTTTAGTATTATTACTCACTCAGTTATGTACACCTTTTTTATTCCAGTGCTATACATATAAACAAAGCTCAAGAAAATGTTTGGATATCAAAGCCAAGAAAAAAAAAGCTCTTAAAAAAACAGGCATTTGATATCAAGACCAACTTGTTTAATATTTTGCCGACCTTTCTAAATTTTAGGGAATAATTAGCTTGAGAGTCAGGCAATAGCAATAGGACTACTGGGCCGGGTTGTTCGAGAGCCGATTAAGGCTAATCCCGGATTAAAAGTTAACCAAGGTTTGCAACTCGCTTATTAAAGGCTCATTTTAATTTAATGGTAAAGAAAAGTCTAAGGCAAAACTGAGGACAAAAATCTTTGGGACAAGTCCTTACGGATTAGTAAATATACCCAAATCAAAGTTTCGTTAACCCAGGATTAGCTTAATCGGGCTTTGAACAACTGGACCTTGGATTTCAAAAAAGTTAAAACAAAGAAAAGAGTGTTAAAACATTGAAACCCTCTACAGCCGTTTGTTGTGATGACTTCCAAAATAATGCCGGGCATATTAAGTACCTCATGCCATTGAATAGAGGAGATGAAATTTCTTTCTCTTGAATACGACAAATAATTTAATCTATATGTATGCTTTTGTCGAAACTTTTAACCCTTAATATACTGTCATGGGATAGACCAAAATGTCCATATTATCAACATCTCCAGAGTTTATAGTAATCTTGGACTGCGGTCTGTATTATTCGTCGGTGTTCATAAGGGCAGATCTAATCATATGTAAATGTAGGCAAAAACTGGTATAATTAGTTAAGCCAAAGCCTTCTTGCAGCATTAAGAAAAATGAACACAAAGAAACAATCAAGAATAGAAACTGGGTATATCAGTTCAATTTGTTGCCGTTGTGACAATAGCAAACATTCCTGCTCTTAAGATGGCACATCTTTCATTAGCAGGACTGCCAAGATGACACATCTTTTGCCAGTTTCTGTTTGCTATTGTCAAAAGAAATAAATGGAATCTTACAGTCCATTGGCAGAGACAACAACAGTACGAAAGAAAGTAACTTGTAATTAGCCTTAGCCTTTTTCATTTCAAACTGAAGAGACTTAAAACTTTTTCCCTTCTTAATGTTTTCAAAGTAGTAAGCTTTATGTATCAATATAAGCTTAAGGACGGTGCCTACTATTGTTACTGCGCATACGTTCTGCGCATCTCGTGATACTCGGGTTTCCTATGAGTAGTGGCTACTAATACAGGGATATTTTTGTGCGGTTTAAAACTATTCGGGGAAAGCAGAACTTAGCAATTGCTCTTGGTATCCAAAAAGAAAATTTGGGGTAACCATGCATTTTCCAGAGATAATAAAGCTTCAATTTTGGAAAAAATGCCATACATTGCTTTGTATTTTACTGCTTTTCAGAATAATTGTTGCTTAATTATCTCTCAAAAATGCATGGTTACCCCCAATTTTCTTTTTGGATTTCCATAGCCATCGCTAAAATCTGCTATTCCCGCATAGTCATAAACCACGCAAAAATACTTCGGTATTAGTAGGCACCGTCCTTAATTGTGTGGCAATATCCTACATCCAGTACTATATTCCTACTATCAATTTGGAAATCACCCCTTGACAGGTGGCATGCCTCATACTCATACAGTTCAATGTAACCTTGAAATACTAATCAAGCTACCAGCTTGCACATAACTTATTATTCAAAATTTTCAATCGGAACTGGTGGGTGTCACACCTGAGACAGGTTCGATGTAACCTTGAAATACTAATCATGCTACCAGCTTGTGCATAACTTATTTTTCAATCGGAACTGGTGGGTGTCACACCTGAGACAGGTTCGATGTAACCTTGAAATACTAATCATGCTACCAGCTTGCACATAACTTATTTTTCAATCGGAACTGGTGGGTGACACACCTGAGACAGTTGCGATGTAACCTTGAAATACTAATGATGATACCAGCTTGTGCATAACTTATTTTTCAATCGGAACTGGTGGGTGTCACACCTGGGACAGTTGGGATGTAAACTTGAAATACTAATCATGCTACCAGTTTGTGCATCCAGTTTGTGCATAACTTATTTTTCAATCGGAACTGGTGGGTGACACACCTGAGACAGTTCCGATGTAACCTTGAAATACTAATCATGCTGCCAGCTCGTGCATAACTTATTTTTCCATCTCAACTGGCGGGTGACACAAACTGTACATGATAATGTTTGCCATCAATGACAATCCCGTACACCTTAAGTAACTTTTTTTGATGATTAATGTCTTTCAGTACAATCTTGAGATTTTCCCTTCATGAAAAATAATCTATTATGATACTTATTCCTCGATCATTACCAAAATAATAAACAACAACAAAAAAACAAATTAAGTAAGAAATGTTTGGTTTCTCAACAGAGTTGCCAGAGCCCTTGCTCTGACATGCTCTTTATGGTGGCCAAATTACCTCAGTTATCAACTCTGTCGATAAAACCAAACATTATTTGTTTCTACAACCCATAGACGCATACGTAGTACAAAAGTTTCTTTAGAAACCAACCCCTCATGATTTCCACCATTATTTTATTTTATTAAAACAACTAACAAAGGAAAGCCTTGCAAATTTGGTTTCAAAAAGACAAGTACAATTGTTTCCCTTTATTTTGTTGGGATAATTTCATGAAAAGTTCACTGTAAAAGGCTGCTCAATTTGTTTTTCCAAAGCCTGCTGAAGTTATATTAACTGCAGCCTAAGTGCAACTAACTACATGTAGCACTTGTTCAGTGTGCTGCCTTAAAATAATAATAAAAAAACAGAAACACTCCTCAAAGAAAATAAAACAAGGTTACCTGTAAGGGGACAACATACAGATTTATACAATGAACTGTATTAAACTTGCGTTTTGTTTGGTATAGCGGAGTTTGTGATTAGAGTATAGACACACAAATGAACTCATCAAGTGGTGTGATCAGCGCTTCTGACTGGTCAACAAAGTTTTGCAAACTATTTTTGTGAGTAGCGGACAAAATATTTTCACAAGAAACGAAAACTGTCCGATGAAAAATTTAACAAAGACCATTGAGAGAGACCTCAACCAGTTTAAAAAAGCTAGAACTTTGTTGTGCCATCAAAAGGAAAGAAATATTTGCCCAAATTTGTCGACGATAGTAATCCCTCACAAATCGCAGTGAAGTGACTGACATGTGGTAAAATTTTGGGGTCAGCATTTCCTTCTGAAATAAAGGCTACTGTAGTTTTGAAAATATTGTTAGTGAAATTATTTTGGATTATACTTAGTTGGAGGATCACTATTGTATGTGTGTAGTAGTCTGAAAGTTTGCTGCAACCAGTTTTTGACTCACCTCTGTCAATGTGATGCTCGCTCACGAAATGTGTTGAAATGTCAAATAGATTCCATTAAATTCGATCAACGATAAAACCAGGTAAGAGAGCAATAGTCCATCATAACTACAAAAAAATAGGGAAGTAGAATTATGAGTATCTTAAAAAAACATTGCTTCGTGATCGTCCAAAATCAAACATTTTGGAAGCATCGAGCCATCTCCTTGGTAACCGCGCCAAAATTAAAGCATCAATGAGGCCAGGCTTCTATTCTGAACACGAAACGCAACACGCAACGAATTATAGTTTTGTACAAATAGATGGAAAACTTACCTCCGTTTTTCCAATTGTTGTTGGTCACCGCTTGCCATGTATGGCCAGAAATTATTGCGTGCGTTTCAAAAAACAAAAGTACCCAATCTGGCTTAGCGTTTCCTCTCCAGCGAGATCCTTCTTGACTCTCTTGAGCCGATGCCACATCCTCGATCACATCGTTTATGACACCTGTAGCGTCTTGGTAACCAAACGCCCACAAAAATGACAGAACGGTGGACAAATTTTCCCTCTTTTCTTCACATAAGGCATTGACTCGGCTGATCAGCTGCTGTCCCCTTTTTGTTATCAACAGCTTCTTCCCGGGTCAATATCTAAATTTTCATAAATCCCCACCGGTGTGTGCCGCCCCAAAGAGTTTTTAGCGGTCAGTGTAAAATGCAGACTGCAGACTGCAGGCTGCAGACTGGGGGTAAAATGCAGACTAGGGGTAAAATGCAGACTGAATTATAAAGACTATCTTTTTAAAGTTACAACACTCGAAGTGATTTTGGTCTGTATAGAAAGTTAATAAGTAAGTGTAGAATTCCAAATAAGATACATGTAGCGTTGTTAGCGAAAAAGGAGTTTGAGGCTTGCCAAAAAAAACTTAGGATTTCATTGCGTGACTTTTGGGGACGGCGCCCTACTTCTTCCAATACTTTCAAAAATTATTTCTCCATGAATTCGCTTCGAAATAAAGAGAAAAACCGCTCAACAAGATATTTAAATGTTTTAGTTTTGAAAAAAAATGCATTTGACGATGTGCTTTCGAAATATATCGGTGAATTTTAAAGTACGCGGATATTTGGATGCATTTTACTACCGTCCGCCGTGTATTAATTACGTTGTAAACAAACCGAGTACAGAAAACTCAAAAATTCGTATCTCGGTAAATATATGTCCTATCGAGCTCATTTTTGTCTCTATAGAAAGCTGAGTAAATGTAGAATTTAAATATGAAAAGATTTCTGTTGCGCAGATAACGGGAAAGGAATTTAGCGCTTGCGAAAAAATCGTAGAAAATGAAAACAGTTCTCACGGTTTAAAATGAATGAATACTTTCCGGGATACAACCTGCCCAACCGAACAAAATTTAATTTAATTTAGTCTGCATTTTACCCCTGGTCTGCAGTGTTCAGTCTGCATTTTACCCCCAGTCTGCAGTCTGCAGTCTGCAGTCTGCATTTTACACTGACCGGTTTTTTTAGTCGTTTTGGTGTGAAAACGGGTATAGATTTTGACCACTAGGGTCTTAAATCTGGTATGGTTTTCAAGGGAACCGCGACGGCGTATAAACGTATTTGTCTTTTCAACTTCAAATGAACAGTAGAGAAAGAAGTATACAAAATATATCATTCGAGCTGAATTTTCGGGTGAATTTTACCAATTCTTGACTTTGGCATTGAGAAGAAGCGTAATTATGCTACAACAAAGGTCTAAAAACGGGTATGGATTTTAGAGTCCGGCCCAGGGACCCGTTTTTCGAAAGTCCCAGTAACTTACCGGGCCCGATAAGTATATTTGTAAACGATTTTTTGCCGATTACACAGTGATTAGAGACATGGTACTCGGGCAGTGATTTCATAGAATTATAAGATTTGAAAATTTGGTATTCAAAGCTAACAAAAATTGACTTTATGAAGAAACATTATCACCAAAGACACTTACCGGGCCCGGTAAGTTACAGGAATTTCGAGAAACGGGTCCCTGGTCTGAAAAAGGGTGTCGGAAATAGCATGTTTTGGTCTGAAATAGGATTAGGATTTGGAGAACCCCACGGCACACCCCCACCGAAAATTCCGAGGAGTACCCCTTCCCCCGCGGGTCGCAAATCTCGCTCATGTTTGGGGAGGAATTTTACTTTACGTTTACACAAATTTGCTTTGGGGTCATCGGCAGCGGGTTTTCTGCAGCTTCTCCTCTTACCAGCGGTGTTGGTGGAGCTGGCATAGTTAGCTTTCAAGCTATGGCCGGCGTTGATCTTTACTTGATGGCCGTCGTTGGTGGAAACGTGTACAACGTGTACTCATTTCATGTTCAACAGACAAAGCACTCAATTCAAGGCCATTTACAAATTATTTTAAAGGACTAAAACGAAGATCCTTTCAGTTAAAACGAAATCTTCTGAGTTTGTTGCCGAAACAAAACAGCGAGAAGACCAAACGATAAAGGTCCGACAACTTCAAAATCTGACACAGCTTTGCCGTCGAACATGGCTTCGTCGGCTAGTCGAAAGGTGGCTCTTTTCACCATTTTAAAACCTTCAGGGAAAATTTCAACTACGGAGCTTTTTCGGAAAGCTTGCAGCTCATCACTGATAACACGAGAAAAGGACGAGTAGCCCTTTCTCGGTGCCCGGCATCCTGTTTAAAACCGATAAAAACAACAGGTAAACGGAATGGAGTCTTTTATTCAGATCAAAGAATCATGTTACGACATTTACCACTCGATAGTAACTCGATCTCAAAAGTTTGACAGGCTACAGCGTCATTTTACAACGTTTACCAGGACTGTGTTAGGACCGATGATAAGTTGATCTCCTAAACTTTGACACATTTTCACACTTACCCAACACATCTAAAAAATAAACCAGCGTGAAATGATACTTACAGTAAAAGTCATATCCGTCCTCTCATGTAAACATTTCCCAAATCAGTATATTAGAGTCAATATAACGAACCGCTCTTTCCGTTAGCACGCGAGTGATCTTTTAGTGACTAGCAATCCCGCCTTCAATTTGGGCTATTTTTAGGCCACCGGCCGTGAAAATGTATTTTTCCGTCTCTCGCATAATTAAAGCGGTTTTTTGAAAAATAAACTGCATCATGATTATCAACTTGGTAGTGCCTAACAATACACGAAATATGACGGAAAAGTAATTTTTTATCGTGGCCACCATTTGCTCGAAATTTTCAGGCATTGCTTCTTAATAGCTTGTAAACTCTTCGTACCAAATCTTTAAACGAGAAACACTCAGTTGCTGTCTCGTTTTGCTCAGAATGAGGTCCAAAGCGTTGATCAATCACGAAACTAACTCTCCACGCAGATCAAGGCTGTACTTTAATTAATTGTCTTCGGTCTTTTAAACTTGAAAAGCGTTGCAATTGAAAACAGCACGATGTTTCTCCTTTCTCCTACTCATTTTTACTCGTGGATATGCTTTAGCATAGTTCACGAGTGTTCGGGGCATTCCGTATGCAAATGAGTCACCCACTCCGGTGTAACGGGAAGTGGAATAATAGCCAGGCAATCCCACGTCGGAAAGAAGCGACAGCCGGAAATACCTCTGCGATGGCAGGTTAGATTTCTGTGGGTCGCCATTGCATGGCTGTTTTTTAGTACTTTGAACGCATTCTCGCTGCATTCTCCAACATTAAAAGCAAGTGCCTGAAGAAGTGACAAAATGGTGTTCTTCGAAGTTGAAGCAAAAGATTCTCAACAAATGCCCATTGATACAGTACAATTAAGAGCGATTGTGCACCGCCTCCACTCACCGAGGCGTAAATATCTTGACGTCGAAGTCGAATCGACGGTACATGAGAAGACAGAAGTTTGTGACCTTTCATGTATTGTTGAATTATCCGTTGAACTTCCTTTTACTGAAGGCACATACGAACAATTCCGCTACGCTCAAGACGAAATAATTGAACTGAAATTTTCTTTGCCGCACGCGGGTCGCGTCGGGCTACGGAAATATAATTGTTGATCATTGTAATTAGCGATGTCATTATCACTCACTTTCTGCCTTATTTTCCCGTAGCAAACAAAGAGATTTGAGGATCACAGTTGCTTTTCAACACCGTTTAGGAATACTTGTACTATTAATATCGGTTGAACAAATTTGCATATCCGTGGTCAAAGTAAAATTGCGCGTCTCCGATATGTTCATTTCGTTTGGCAGATTTTCATTTAAATCAGGGAATCTAAACCTTCTTTGGCTTTCAGTGAACGCGCCGTTTTCCAGAGCCGTTAGCTATCCGTTCGGTACCTGTCCGTTGTTTGATGGATTACTTTACGTATACCTTACTCAGCGAAATCATTTATTGCATCGAAATCGCTTTTGGTAAGCTATGCGAACTACGACTGAGGGACATGAGCATGTGAAAGTTAGTGTGCATATTTTCATCCGGTGAAGTCACAATTTAACTATTTAATTCATGAGTCTTTTCCCGTCATGAATTTATTTATTTATTTTCATTGTGTTTTACAAAAACGTGGCAAGCTTTTAATAAACTGATATAGTTCAGGAAGTGTTCTGTTGCTGCTTTAAAGTGACCAAGATATAAGAAATAAATGCTACAGTTGTCGGAAACCCATTTACATGTAAGGAAAATAATTTGAATCTCCTTCACAAAATAGGACCTTGTGCCTTGTGTGATCGAGACCTGAAACGCAAAATCTTCAAACTCAAACCGATCCATTCGAGCAAAAATATCCGGAAATTATGGTACAAAATCAAAATGGAACGCCCGGGGGGGGGGGGGGGGGTACTCCCCAAAAAAATTGGGTAGGGGTGTGCGGCCCGCTTCTCAAAACCCTTACCCTATTTATGACCAAAATCTGCGATTTTCCCGACCCTATTTATGACCTGAAGTAGCTTCTTCTAAAAGAAAAAATGAACCCAGGACTAGACTGCAAAAATCTATACCCTATTTATTACCAAAATGGCGGCAAAATGGCTAAAATCGATACCCTATTTATGACCAAAACAGCCGAAAAACCATACCCTTTGGCGCCGCACATACCTATATAGCCCATATAAGGGAGTATCCCCTCCCCCCCCCTTCGGGATGGAACGGCAATTTTCAAAAACGTCAGTTCGTTACGAAATCTTTTGGCTTTTCATTTCGATCAGACACTCGAATCTAGCTACTCCACTGAGCAGTGATCAAAGTTATTTACAGATGAAATGTGTTTCCGTCTTACTTCACCCCAGATGCTTAAGAATTCTTTCCTCAAGGTGTTTGTTTTGATAACGAAGAAAACATTGCCCCTTCCATTGATCAGTCGCCGGGTAAGTCAATAAACAAAGAAGTGAAAATAAGGTTGATGGAAAGTTCTGTTTCTTAAAACTGTAAAAATGCACTTACAACTCCATCGACATCGTGGAAGAACAAAGTCATCCTTCGAGGACGATTACCAGCCCTTTTAGTCTCCTTCGCAGCCGCTCGGGCCCGAGTCACGCAACACTAACCGTCCCCAAGCGGCTGCGAAGGAGACAACAGCCCTTTGAGGTTGAACGAAGGAATATCAAGGGATGATAAGCACCAGGCACAGAGTGATGTGTTGCGCTCGGATTTCTAGATCACGCCATCTCGGGCTCGGATTCTTGAAGCGCCACGTTTGAAAAACTAGTTTAAGTCTCGGCCTCGGGATTTAAACGAGAGTCTCGTCTGGCCTCGGATTTTTCCACTATACCGCCGCTGTAAATATGCCCCTTAGGTCACCCCACTCCCCCCACTGAAAACTAGTTTGGGCAAACTGACCACCTCCCCCCCTGGAAAATCAAATCCCTTCCGTGGGAGGGGGGGGAGGTATGGATATTTTTTGGAACTACACATTCTGTTTACCGTAATCCAGCCCTTAAAAAAAAAAACAGAATCAAAATTGCTTACCTGGTCATGTAGGGCAAAGAAATCATTCCACCAGTATTAAAAGTCTTTTATTAGGTGAGGGACTGGGAACATCCACCCCAAGGAAAAATTGGAAGATAGGAGGCAGCCACAAACATCTGCATAACATTTGAATCCTCAAAACCAAAAAAGAAATGATGACGCCTCCCCCAAGGACATACCCAAAATTTGCCGTCCTTGTTTGATTCCTCCTTTACCCTGAATACCTCAAATTTTTGCGAGGCTAACTCAAGTCTAAGTGGAAATCTGCTGCCCAGGCTGTCAAACCCTGACCCTGTTTATGACAAAAATATTTGCACTTCTCTTACCACTTCTCTTAAATATAAATTTCTTACTTGCTAATCCGTTTTAACAATTTGTAGGAAGTCAGAGAAAAAAAGGACGCATTCATTTCCCCCCACTCACCCTCCGTGGGGGACAAACGCGTGAAGAGCCCTAAGAGTCATCGTCACTATTACATTTCAAAGACCATTCCAAACTATTATAGATTAAAGCCCCCTTTTAGTTTAGCCCATATCCACGAGTTAACGATAGTGTCACTTTGATTAGATAAAAAAAATCCATCTTAGTTTAGGTTTATAGTCACCTGCAGGCTTTATTATAGAACTAGCAAAACGAAGAGTAGATTGCAAATTCTAAATTAAAGAATGTCGAAAACCGATAGCATCATGCAGAGGAATGTAATTATAGTTAGTATCTGGCTGTGACATTAATTTAGAGGAGTTTTAAAATAAAGAAGGCTTAACTTTGTATATCTGCCACGTTTCTACAACCTACCCACGCCTTGCTTTCAACACCACAATGCCATGGGGCGTTCATAATAAACAATACCCAACCGCTTTAAAAAAGAATTCCCTAGAAACGTGACAGAAGAGTAAACAAAACGCAAAAAGCACGCAAATATAACATGAACCAGACCCTTGCACAAACTTTCAAGATTTTATTTCCACTTTTGGACTATTATTGCTTTATCAGTGCCCGCTGGTTTATTTTGTCTTAAAAATTAATAAAACTCAAAGTCAATGAAATTCTAGGATTATTGCTTCATTTAAGCATGACTAAGTACGTCGTAAATAATTGATTATAGCCTTGAAGTCGATGTGTCCTAGGTCTTGATCTGTTTCTTTCAAAGGCTGGTCCCACTGCAGTATAAATTCATGAAATAACCGTACGATAACTCCTTCGAATTCAGTTCCTGAAATAGCAAGTAAGTAACGCAAGCAATTTTATGAATACTTAGCACGTAGAATAAACTTTTCGTCAAGTTATTTATTTTCTTAATGATTTTGCGCCATACCATTGACTAAACAAGCTTTACTATTCAGAAAGTTGAAATTAAAACTCTTCCCTTTTCTAAACCCTAGCTAAGCATGTTAAACCCTGCAGGTCTCATTTACCAGCAACTCTGACTCCTACAAGATTATTGGAAGCTGAGTGATTATCATTTCTACAATATTACGTAATCAGCTTAGCTAGAGTGTGCGTTTTAACATTTCGTCGCATTGCAGAAGTAAAGAAATTCAACCATTGCAGAAACATTTATTTGTATCATTGTAAATCAGAATTGTCAAATGAATGAGCAATTCAGTGGGTATTCCATCCAGACTGAGACATTCGATTCCTTTATGCCTTCTTCTGAAAATTTACGAAGGCCTCTTCACATTCGCATCTCACAGGGTGCTAGACAAGATCTTAACTGTGGCTTCGGTTCTTAATTAGGAGACTTTAACGGCAGATATCGTTTTTTCTAGATGACATTTGAGAAACGTCGCATAGTCTTCAACTTTATACCGATTCCACCGGTTCTACAGGTTTTGGGGCGATATTTGGTACCGGTCAGTTACCTGCATTATGGAAACTGTGCAAATCTACTTTAAACAATTTAGGGATTATGATGTCCCCTTATTTGTTTACTCGAATGTTCTTCCCGTCTGCTTCATTCACGTCTATCGGTTAAGCAATATTATGTGGGATGTAGCAAATAAAACTGCGCCTAATAAAATCACTTCTTCATTCCTTAAAATCAGACGTGTTTATAATTATACAACCCGATCCTCTTCTAATGATGACTTCTATATTAAACATTCCGATCTTGAGAAAGTGAAAAATTCATTCCTGAAAATTGGACCATTAGTCTGGACCTCACAGTTACCCTGAGAATTCTGGAATTTGTCTGAATTTACGTTTCAAAGGAAACTCAAATCAAGACTTCTGAAAAATGGTCTCGAGTGGTCTACCAAATACAGATCCTGCGTATGCCTGCAGCATTTTCGTTGTGCGGTTCCTTGCTTATTGTTTGCTTTTGTTTTTTCGCTGTTCACACCCTTGTTGGAACGTGATTTGTACTACAATGATTAGGTATAAAATAAGTTCCCTCACCGGCTATCTTGTTCAAACTCCCTGACGAAGTCTGTGTTATCAGACGAAATCGGTAGGAGAAAATAAAGAAGTTGACAAGATCTGTTGCTGTGTGCTGCTCACTAGAGTTTATTTAAAAAAAAAAATGAAAAAATAAAAAAAAAATAAAAAAAATATTTAAAAAAATATTTTAAAAAAATTGTTTATTAAAAAATAATAAAAAAAATAATAAAAATAAAAAATAAATAAATAAATAAATAGAAAGTAAGATGTGAAAAATGGCCGATACTTTAATTTCTGGGATATTTGTAACCGGAATTTATGGGATACAGGATATTTGGTCAAAAAATTACAGAGATACGGGATATTAAGACCCCCCCTAATGGGGCCTCACTTGTGTCACAACGGCAAAACGAAATTGCGAGGCAAGTTGCAAGAAAAATTGCCTAGTGTAACAGTGCCTTATATAAGTGTATTATTTTATTATCTATTATTATTTTATTTTTTTCAATTAGATATCGACGAGTGTGCCAGTGGTTCTCACAACTGTGTCAGCGGTACAGCTACCAGCTATAAAACAGTTGGATCGCACAACTGCTACTGCGAGCAAGGTTACTATGGAGACGGTCAAACATCCCGTACGCCAAACGGCAAGTGTAAAATCTGGCTTCATGACGGATTTGGGTAATTTGTAACCATGCAAAATAGTGAAAAAGAAGCGATTTTAGCGTTAATTTGAAATAAATTTGCTAAAATCCCGTGAAAAAAAGAAAGAGAGAGAGAGAGAAACTAGTACTCGAAAAATTTTGTGACGTTAAAATGAGTACAACAATAAATCTGGTCCCTAATGTCTATAAGCCACCTGTATAGAAGGCAAAGCAGTGTAATTTCTAAAGGAGATTGACTTTTAAACCTCTTTTCTTCTTGTAACATCAATACATAATTTCGATTAGACAGGCGAGATGTGTTAAAACTTTGTATATTTAAATTAGTCATATAAATTTCTACTGTAGCGTACGTTATATAATTTTATATTGTCATATCTTTTTATTTTTATTTTAGAGGGCCACAGGGCCATCGGTTCTATCACCGTCACTTTATTTTATTTTATTTCTATCACTTTATTTTAAGAGGGTAACACCTGAAACAATCTCGTAGCCAGAGTTCCCAGGCTCTTTTGCCAGCAGTTGGTCGCTAGGAGAGAGGCTGTAAAATTTGAAAAGAATTGAATTTTTGATAGGCTGCCCCGTAACGGCTTGCAATGTTTTACCGCAGTAATCCTACAGTAATAAAATTCCAGTGTTGCAGAGTCTCCCGAGCCTGAGGACTGGCTACGAGATTTTTCAGATTTAACCGTCTTAAAATAAAGTCTATTGTATTGCATTGTATTGAATTGTTAAAAAACTGCGATGTAAGAGTTTTGGCTTATTTAATTTAATTGATGCGTTAATTTGACTTATAATTTAATTTAACGTATACATTTCAATTTTTAGAGTGTGCTAACTACCAAAACTTGACAAGCGCTGACCGTCACAAAACGTACGGCAGTTCGCCTCTCCTTTGTGACAACGCGCTTGGACCTTCATGGTTCCGTTTCGAAGGAAACGTGGGAACAAAAATGGCTACTTCATGTACTCCTGTTTACAAATGTGCGACAGGTGCCAAAGGTTGGCTACAGGATCCCCACCCTACGGTTCAAGAGGGCAAAGTCACCAAGCGGGTCTGTTTCCGCTGGGAATTAAACTGTTGTACTTGGTCCATCAACATTCAAGTGCTGAACTGCAGTGGTTACTATTTGTACTTCATCAGTGGAACACCTCCCGAACATCGCTGTCACCTCCGTTACTGTGGCACTGACTGAGAATGGCCCGAATCCATTTGAAAACCGCGATAGTGTTGTAAATGCTTAAATGTGATGCCTATTTGTGATGTGACTCTGAATGGCCGAAAACATATTTGCATCCATTCGACGGAATCGTTAAAATAATGGTTCAATTTTGTTAACAGTAACCCTAATACTACTCAGAAACTAGTGTTAGTTACTTTTGGCCGCGGATGGCCAAGATTGAAATGGATTGAAACTTGAAAAAAATTGGCCATTTTTTTCAAGTTCCTCCATCATATTTGGAGAAATCGCTAAAAATAAAACTGATTATAGTTTGTTTGTTTTTTTCAAGAGAAACCAGTTAATATTTTCTTCTCTGTGCTCCAAGAGCATTTTGATGTTAGCGAAAAAGGTATCTTGTCAAATATTTATTAATAAGTAGTTTCGACCAAGATGCAGAGAAATCTCTGACAGGACCCCTTTAAAAGGTCTATTTTAGTGAAGCCGAAAAGTGGTGAATAACTCTAGTGGTCCTAGAACCGATTTGATCCTAATTTGAAGCAAACAAACCGACAAAAAACTTTACAGACATTTCTGAACTCAGGTTAAGTCGGGAGTACCGCACGGATCATTAGTAAACGATAATTAACTTTGTTTTTAATACTAATGACACACATGATTAGAAAGGGTAACAGTTCATAAATCGCTTGGAACCTCTTGTGCTCACATGAATTATCATAAAGAAAGAAAGAAAGAAAGAAAGAAAGAAAGAAAGAAAGAAAGAAGGAAGGAAGGAAGGAAGGAAGGAAGGAAGGAAGGAAGGAATGAATGAATGAATGAATAAAAAAAAAGAACGAAAAAAAGAATTCATATTTTAGGCAACTTTTAGAGCGTGGAGACTGACGTAACTAAGGGGTTTTTGAGTCAGTCTCCAGCTTTTTATGTTTGTGAAGTATGGAAAAATAAGTAACAAACAGAGAATGCATATTTTCTCGAAATAAAATTTCAGCCGGTCTAGCAGCCTTAGAGCGCCTATGCTCTATCTAACGCATGGCATTGCAGTATTTCTTAGCACGTGCCAAGTTTGCCAAGTTTGCCAAGTTTGGTAGTGGCCATCAGAAAAAGTGTACCAAAATAAACCATTTTAAAGTCCTACATTGTATCGACTTTGCGTCAATTTTTCTATACCCACAGGATTTACCCAGTGCACAAACCGAGATCTCGGTAACCGGGCTAGCCCGCCTTGTCATATGAACACATCGAAATTTTTATAAAGAAAGGAGTGGCAAGGGGAGATTTCGCAAACCGAGTCAGCCCGCTCGAGCGGACTCATATGAAGAGGCCCTTAGACTGACGTCTGACGTCATGACGTCACATGCCAACCATCAATTACCTTAAGAGTTACTGACTGTAACTGTCAAAAATCCCACGACAGTTATGAAATTTCATATTTCATTTTATTTCACCTTAAATGTCCCCTTTGGTGAACTATTTTCAAAAACCACAATCAAAAGATCCACCGCTTTTTGGTTTTTCTAAAAATTAGAAAAGTTGAATTAACAGCTATACGCCCGATTCAGCAATCTGGAGAAACGGGAAAATCGTGCATCTTTAGAAGGCTTGCACACAGCAACGGGAGCTACTCCCGTTTTTTTTATCTCGGCTGCAAGTAAATCTTTCTACTATCTCTTGTTAAATGTAAAAGTGAAGCCGCAAGTCTTATTTTTAATGTGCTAATTCATTAGTTTAAGATAGCGTCCTTAAAGTTAACGTTTTTTATTCTCAACGACAAATATCGAGGCAGGCATTTAATACCTTTAGTTCCTTTACAATACCATGTCATTATTTCAAATTTTGAAAGTAATAAATATTAGAAACCGTAGGACTCGATCTACATGATAAATTTTGCCGACATATTTTAAGCGTCCGTCATAACAGTTACAAACTTGGTGTCAAATCTAACCAAATGAACTATCATACTCTTGCTATCTACATAAAAAAAAATATTTGAAAAGATAAATGGCTCATCTCCAAGACATCTACTAGCTTTCTGTGTCGATTTATAGAGTTGAAACACAACAACAACGTATTCACATAGCCGGCATAGGCAATCATGCGTTAACTAAATTTTCTCCGAAAATACAAAAAGAACTTTGTACTCTACATGCTGTTATAAGTATTTTTTATCAAGTCAATGACAGACGGCTTACCTCACTTACTTTACTGCTTGACTGTAAGGTATAAATTATAAAACGACAAGATTATTTGCAATTCTACTGAAGAATGTACCATCCATAATCGAATCCTGAAGGTATTAATTATTTTTTATGTTTTAATTTCAAGTTGGAATTTCGCAGCAAAACTTTTGCAGCAAAGCTTTGTTATTAATTTTAACATCACATTTCACTTGATTTATTTTGATATTAAAAGGTTTAAAAAAAAACTCAGACAATTTCCTACCCGTGGAGATATTTCATCATTAGGTATGCATAGATTTAAACATATTTCAGTTTTATATTAAAACATTGAAACCGCTAAATAAAGTGACGCAAATGTCAATGATAATGCATCCTGTCTTGAAATACCTTTATCGTGATTATTAGAAAATGTTACGTTCACAAATTCTTGCTGTTAACCTCAATTTCTTTTACTCGCAAAGTAAAAAACGAAGCATTAATCACGTCAGTAAAAGGTAGAAATATTTTCCAAAACATTGAAGAGTTCTGTTGACAGGTACAAAAAATTTCCACTCCACGTAATATTTTTTTGATCGCCTTTGGTCGTATTTGACGCTTAATTTGCCGTCAATTCGTTGTACCAAGAAAATGTATTTTGCTTTGTTGTTCCTTATCACCGCAAAAAGCTAATTTCTAAACTGGTATGCTTTAAAGTTAGGGAAGTTTTTCTCTCTTCACATTGTAGACTTTAATTAATAAAGAATCATAATAGCCATAAAATGATGATTTGAGATAAGAGTTTGAAATAGTTACAGACGAGTGTTTTCCGCTTTCTTTCTCTTAGTAATATTTATTTTTTTTCTCAAATTTCTTTGCAAAAAAAAAAAAAAAAAAAAATCGAAAAAAAAGCACAGCTTTCTTCCTTCTAACATCCCAAAACATTTTATAATATCCTTATAAAATTAGCAAATGGCAAATTGATGTAAACTTGAAAAAGGGAGCTGCCTGAATACGAACTGATCGCATTTTCATTGGTTTTAATTAGGACGACAGGTAAACGGACCCTCAAATTAACCTACGAAATGAAAATAAAGAAGCCCCCGAGGGTTTTAGCACTTTTATAACATAGAGGACAAAAGCACTGAATGCTGATCGGTTGAAACATAGAGCATTTGTATTTTTAATTTTCCTTTCACCAAGGGCAAAATTACTCACTCCTAATTGGTCGAGCGGCGAAATACTTGCTCCTGATTGGCTGAGTACGCCAATTCTACATTTAGTTGGTTTCTTCATTTTGTGCCGCAACAACAACGAACTCTTTCATCTTCTGTTTGACTAATGGAGCGAATTTGCATCGTGATCAATAGGCTATGGTATAATTCGTGGTATGTTGGCCAAAATAGTGTATCTAAGGCTAAAAGGGTAAGCTAGAGAAATAATGGTTTTCATCTGTCCAATATCTGTCCTACGCAACTGACAATTATCTACGCTATTAGTCTTCCGTGTAAAACTTTATTCAAGCTTCTTTATTCAAGGCACGAAATTCAACCCAAAACATCTCTCGCTGCTGGTTAAATTTTGTCTGTAGAGTTTGATCTTCGACTCCGTTGGTTGTCAAGGTATGTCGTTTAGCCAGTTGTCTTGCTAACACTCGTGAAAACAAAATTGTGCAAAGGGCAAAGTTCAATCCATCCTATGAATTTTGCAACTGATCAGTAATATGGAGTCCCGTTAGTTAGCACCAGAAAATGTGTTTTTCTCTGGCCCATTTAAACAAATTCTAACTTTTTCAATATCGTATTACGGGACAGCGTTTGCTTAAATTTCGACCCAGTAGTCTTCAAAAAACATTGTCGTGAGGCTGGAATGAAAAAAGAAGTTTGCTTTGCTAGATTCTGCGTTGAATTTCTTTACCTTCGTTTTTGCCATTAGAGGCAATCAATTGTTTTTCTTGATGAAATACTTGTTTGAAGGGTGTTATTCACCCCTGAAACTTGATTAAATTGAGATGACAACTAACGGTTTCTTCAGCAAATACCAATCCATAATTTTTTTTATACCGGAAAACTAATTCCTTTTGCTTTTGAAAGGCTGTCGTTTGAAGAGTGAAATATGCCATATACAATTTTGGAAAGACAGCACCTGCTCGGAGTTTCGAGGATTAAGATTCTGTTCCCTTGAAGTTTCTGCTAGTTAAATTCTTGGATAAAGAATCCGAACAGATTAAGTTGTGCTAGCTTACACAAATATGTCCTTAAAATGGCCACAAAATGATCGACGGACGCAGAAACGGAAAATGTTGAGTATTTTCCTTTTTTTTTTTGAAACAACTATACCACGACACTCATGAATCTTCTTGTCAATTTAAGATTGAAGCTCCGAACGGTGATTAAAAAAAGTTGACAGCTTGGACATAGACCAACAAATAATTTCGTTTTCTACTTTAGAGTATTTGTAGTGTAAACCATTAAAATTAATACGACATGATCATATTGAAATTAGAAAGTGCACATCCAAACATCTTTTAGATTTAAATGAATATTGCGCATTTAATGGGGTTACTTCTTAACTGTTGCGGTAAAAGGAAAAATACGGTACTTCTTTTAAATCTCTCTCTGATTAAGAAGTTGTGCATACACCTTATTATTTATTCCTGCGGAAATGAATGGCCATATGTGCAGACTAAAGGCTGGTTTCCATATGATCGCGGATTGCAGATCGCAATAAGGTCTGCGATCGTCTGCGATCATATGGAAACTACTTCTGCGATCGTCTGCGATGCTGCGATCGTGATCGCAGACGATCGCAGAAGATAGAACCATGTTCTATCTAAAGGCTGGTTTCCATATGATCGCAGACGATCCCAGATCGCAGATCGCAAACAATCGCAATTGATCGCTGACGATCGCAGGAGATAGAACATGGTTCTATCTTCTGCGATCGTCTGCGATCACGATCGCAGGATCGCAGACGATCGCAGATGATCGCAGACCTTATTGCGATCTGCGATCCGCGATCATATGGAAACCAGCCTTAAGGATCATCAAAATTTGTAAATTTCTTGGCAATTTGCAAGCGGCTCTCTTTCTTACTCTATTTCTGTCTGTTGGTGGTGTTAAAGAAGCAGCCTAACAGACTAGTACAGCTGTAGGCATGCGCATAAATTCTGGAAGTACTCTGAAGAAGTACTCTGTGAGGTTAGGAACCATACAGATTACAAATCGATCAAATCTCCGGATGATCAAATGTGAGCAATTTTATAAACCTTTCTGGAAAGTGCGAAGAAAACTTAAGTTCAGTGTGCGTGGGGAGCCCAAGCAGTGATAACTGGTAAAAAAATACATACCGGTTTTGATACAAAATGCAACAGAACGAAGACCCAACAAAAATGAATAAATTAGCTTCACAGCGGCCAAGTAGTTTTACTATTTATTCGCTTGGGTAAACTGACCGTTATTATAAGCCACATTAAGTCTGTCCCATCATCTGTCTCTCTATTTTTATCACGTTTTCCGCTCTGAAAATAAACAAGCCCCCAAGGGTTTTAGCACTTTTATGAAATAGAGGCCAAAAGCACTGAATGCTGATTGGTTGAAATAGAGGGCGCTTTTTTATTCTTAATTTTCCTTTCACCAAGAGAAAAGTTACTCGCTTCATGTTCTTCGGAGTTTGACTTATGGAGCGAATTTGTGATGGTATAATTCGTGCTACAATTCGTGGTATGTTGGCCAAAATAGTGTTACTTAGGCTACAAGGATAAACTAGACAAATGATGGTTTTCATCTGTCCAATATCTGTCCTACGCAGGTGACAATTATCTACGTCATTAGTCCTGTGTAAAACTTCATTCAAGCTCTTTATTCAAGGCACGTAATTCAACCCAAAACATCTCTCGCTGCTGGTTAAATTTTCGCTGTGGAGTTTGATTCCCGGCTCCGTTGGTTGTCAAGGTATGCCGTTTAGCCAGTTGTCTTGCGAACACTCATGAAAACAAAAATTGCGCAAGGGGCAAAGTTCAATCTATCCTATGAATTTTGTAACTGATCAGTAATATGGAGTCCTGTTAGTTAGCAAAAGGAGCAGGTTTTTTTCTGTGGCCCATTTAAACAAATTCTTACTTTTTCAATATTGTATTACTGGACAGCGTTTGCTTAATTTTTGACCCAATGGTCTTCAAAAAAGATTTCTGTGAGGCTGGAATGTAAAAAGAAGTTTGCTTTGCGAGATTCTGCAAGGCTGGTCCTCTTGACAAAAGACCGTTCGTAAAGAGGTCGATCGACGAGTCTGGTTACTGCGTTGAATTTCTTTACCTTCGTGTTTGCCATCAAAGGCAAACAGAAGTTTTTCTTGATAAAATACTTGTTCGGAGGGTGTTATTCACCCCTGAAACTCGATTAAATTGGGATGACAACTAACGTGTTCTTCAGCAAATGTCACTCCATAATTTTTTTAATACCGGAAAACTAATTTCTTTTGCTTTTGAAAGGCGGACGTTTAAAGTGTGAAATGTGCCATATACAATGTTGGAAGTCTAGCACCTGCTCGGAGTTTCGAGGATAAAGATTCTGTTCCCTTGAAGTCTCGGCTAGTTAAATTCTTGGATAAAGAATCCGAGCAGATTAAGTTGTGCTAGCTTACACAAATATGCCCTTAAAATGGCCATAAAACGATTAACGGATGCAGAAACGGGAATTGTTAAGTATTTATCTTTTTTTTGAAACCACTATACCACGACACTCATGAATATTCTTGTCAATTTAAGACTGAAGCTCCGAACAGTGACTGTTTAAAAACACAATCACCATAAAGAATATGAAAAGCAGTTGTAAAGGGTTCCTTCATAAAACTTTGAACAGCTTCCTTTATTTGAAACGGAGGAGGGGGTTTGTTTTGTAAATAAAGTGTGGTGCGGGTTTGGTGGGAAGTCAAAGGAAGGTGAAAGCAAAACGCCAGCAACGTTCACAACGTCACGATCAGCACTGAAATCTCTTTACGGTGATCACGCTCGTTTGAAGTGTTTTGTTGTGCCAAACATTTGCTCGTTGTACTTCACCTTCTGTCGGTTATATTAGGAACTGGCGCTAGTTTTGATCAATACTTTATCATTTTATGACAGGTTGCACAGTGTTGCCTGGTGTGGCCTGCTGCATGTTTTTAACATGACAAGGAGCCCGCATTCGTACATGTACGTCACAGCAACTGTGTTTCTGATGCTCCACGTACTCTCTCAAGTAGAAGCTCAGCAATGTAAAAGTGAATTTTCCATATATGGCGCGAAGTTAAAGGGGCACATCTTTGAAGAGAAAAAGACTGTCAATTTCTTGAACTGTGTAGAGCGGTGTAACTCGAACTTAAGATGTCAAAGCGTTAATTACGTCATCAGTCTATATGTGTGTGAGGCGAACGAAGGAGGCCAGACCAGAAGACTTTGTTTCGGATACAGATCGAATTTACGTAACAAGGCTAAGTGGCAGAGGTATGATTGTTCCTAGATGGATACTCCAAAATAAGGCTGGACACCTTGTGATGTTTACATAACGAGTCAGTGTTAAGAGTGATACTGCTGACGTAGACAAGAACAGAAGCCCATTTGTTAGGCAGAGAACTGAGAATAGAGCTTCATTTAGGCAGGGAATATCCGTTTTGAGGGTTAAGCACTGATCTACACTATTTAGACCTAAGAAAACGGTTAGCTGTCATCTGTTGTCATGGCTAATTTTGTGAATAAGTTAAAAATTACCATTTTCGTCAGCTGGCCCTCTTTGGTCTAGTGGATATGGAAAGCAGATATGAAGCAAATAACCCGGGCTCAAGGTATAAACTAATTACAATCCTTTTACCGTAAAAATCATACGATTTCTGTTGTGTAAACAACATAAGGTGTCCAGGCTGGTTTTGAAGTATCTATTCTACGAACTAATGTATACTAATACAGCGTGATAAGTCAGTTCATTCTTGTTAAGCAAACAGGTTTCCTTAAATCAAACTAATGCCCCATTCACACCAAGGCTTAAACACGTGTAAAAGCTGTTTAGGTAAACACAGTTTTAAATTGTTTCCTTCATAAAAGCTGCTTTGGGATTTTTTGTCGACTACAGATTTAGCAAAAAATGAAAGCATAAGTTAAAGCTTGCTTGAATCCTATGTCAAAGCCGATGGTTCAGCTTTCTGTTACCAATTTTCATTTTGATAAACTTGCATGTTTAATTAAACATGTTTTGTTGGTGTGAATGGGGTTTTAGACGCAGGACATTTCGGTTGGAATGAATTCTGAAAAGGATAACATTTACATTGTTAGAATAACTGAAGCTTAAAAGGTGCCTTAAATGCCCATGCAGGCCTAGTGACTTTCTTTGTTAATTGTAGTAACGCAAACACAGGGTCACTTAGTCAGGGTGAGAGTTGGGGCGGGGGAGGGGGGGGAGGGGAATGGTGCAACGAAATTTGAATGTCCCTGGGTCTCCGAGGATGGGGTAACGTGTGAAACAAAGAACGAACGTGGTAACTGTAGCATGATAAAACCTGTCTTTGTTTTGTCTTGTTTTTTTCAGTTCCTCTTGGTTCAATTCCTGATTTTCCTGCTGCCTCATGCCTAGAGATCAAGGCTAGTGAAGGAGATAATGTAATCAGCGGTAACTACTGGCTCGATTCAGTCAAACCTGACCAGAGTGTTTTGGCTCCTTGTAACATGCTAACGGGTGGTGAGTTATCCAGCAAATATCATGGAAAACACATCGTGTCCTCGATATTTTAGCTACATTCATTTCTTTTGCTCTTTTTTATCATCATCATCACCAATAAATCCGCAATATCGGCCCGGCATCAGTAATACTTTAGTGTATGCAACAACAACACAAACTTGTTCAAACTCTGGGACAGCTTTAGAATAAGACATTAGGGCCGTTTATACGAGATATATTAAGCTGCGGCTTAAGTTTATCTGAGCACAAGAATGTGCTGTTTAAACGAAGGTAAGGCTTACTAAGCCGCGACTTAAGCTAGCTGAGTCGTGACCTATATTGCCATTTTTCGACGCATTTATACGGTAAGTCTAGTCGCGATATATTTCCTTCGTGCAAACGGCTCTGTTATTGAATGATGAGAATTGTATAGTACGACGTTAAATGCTATACACATCGCGTAAGTTGGTGCAGTTGTGAGCAAAAGCCAAACCGCATAAATCGGCCTTATCACCTATTATGATTCAATACGCCTCACAGTCCACCCAAAGGTTAATAGACAGGATTTGGGAAGAGGGCTTCTGGTCTTACAAACCTACCTTCATAAAGCATTTGGGCAGGGTCGAGAGGTTTTTAAAAAGAGAATTTGCGTTATTTATTTCAGACGCAGACGAATGCAATGCTTCTGTCCCTTTGTGTGATGCCAACGCCAACTGTCAAAACACCGTGGGCTCATTCATTTGCACCTGTAAAACTGGTTTTACCGGAGATGGTTTCAATTGTTCTGGTAAGAAAAACATGGAAGAAACCGGTTGTGTTGGATTCTGAAAGTTCTCAATCGCTGTTATTCTTATTTATTGCTTATCTACGTTGTCCAACTGAAAGAAAACAGTGTAACAGCAAAAATTAAAACCTATGTAGCAGCTGACTTTGTGCAACAATTTTTCTGATGATGACAGTTCTTGACTGAGTTTATAAGAACAAAATTAATTGTAATAATTACAAGGAAAATTAACGATAAAAATGTAACATTTTTTTGCGACTTTATGTCATCATTTTCAAGTGTCAACTCGTCGAAACGTCGTATTACTTTTTAATCGTTAATTGTCCATGAAAAATGTTTATTGAAATCGATCCTTACCAGAAATTATAATTTAGTCGAATCTTAGTCTGTATAGTCTTAAGGTTTTATTGTTGTAAAGCACTGTTGGTTACGTATACTGACAGCGCTATAGGCGCTATTACACTAAACAATTTTTGTAACAACTTGTCTCGCAATTTTGTTTTTACACAAGTTGCACGAATCATTGCCAAGTGTAACATGCTCTGAAATGAACATGTCTCACAATTCTGTTGTTGTTGCCGCAATCGTTGCGACTGCAACAAAAACGTTGCGAGATATGTTCATTTCAGCGCAAGTTACACTAGGCAACGATTCGGGTAACTTGTGTTGCAACGGCGCAACGGAATTGCGAGACAAGATGCAAGAAAAATTGCCTTATATAAGTGAATTATTTTATTATTTATTATTACGTTATTTCTTTCAATTAGATATTGATGAGTGTGCCAGTGGTTCTCACAATTGTGTCAGCGGTACAGCTACATGTTCAAATACAGTTGGGTCGTACAACTGCACGTGTAAACCAGGTTACTTTGGAGACGGTCATAAATCCTGTACGCCAAACGGTAAGTGTTGTTAAATATTAACATCCCCATTCACTCATTGCGGCCGTTTAGGTATTTGCACATTATGCTTTTGATTCTGCACTAAAATCAAGTTAAAGCTCTATTTTTTCCACAAAAAGTCTCGGATAAGAAGTCATACACCTGCTTGTTGTATTAATTATCAACGTTGCTAATTAAGTCAAAATTACTAATCATTATTAACCAAACTCTGGCTATTATAATTACTACTACGTCCTTTTCATGTAAATACTAACTATCTGTGAACGCATGTGTATACCTATTTGTTCTATTTATTTACTTGGTTTTACTAATAACCTGTTTTGTGTAATTTAGTTTAAGTTATACAACCCGCCTCGATTAGCTTTACTATATGCGGGTTGTACATTTTTCTAATTTGTTAAGTTTTAAATTATTGAAATAAAATGATCGATTGATAAAAAAATGATCGATTGGGTGTAAACTAACTCCTACAACAATAAATCAATAATTTATTTGTTTTCAACAATTACAATGAAGTCATGAAGTCATCTATAGGTGGTTCGCATCGTCGCCATGGTGGTGGACAAAACAAAAGAAATGATTTGTTCTCAAAGTTTGCATAAAAATGGCAGGTAACTCCCAGAGGAGAAAAATCTCATTGTTCTTGTCCATAAACATGGCCCCCATGACGTCACATGCAAACCATCAATATGGCCGCCTTGCCTCTTCTAAGCAAAAACCACTGACCCTTCTTCAGTCTTCACTCACCTTTTTTAAGACTAAGCTGCTTCGCATTTCATTTTGAAAAAATATCGAGTTTCACTTGTTACATCCTCTTAAAAATAATTTGTTTTTCTCAACAAATTATTATTTTGGGAAAAATGTCACTAAAATGCTCGAATAATGCTCAACATTTTTGCCTCTCTAAAATGCTCGAAAAAATACTGGCTTAATTTTCAAAAGCCTGTCAATAAAATGCCCACTGTGAAGCTCAAGATTCAATTAACCGTTTTGTTTTCACTGCTTCCACTCAGTACAGCGCAGCTCTTAGAAAACAAGACATTTGGCCTTGCAGGGTCAAAAGTTCACGTTCGTACGCTGTGATTGGTGGATTCCGATCCACTTTGTCGGTCGGTTTGTCGTTTTTCAGTGCTCCGCGTACGGGAGAATGCCAAAATATTATTGGTTATTTCCCAAACTACCTTTCGGCATTGTCGTATACGCTTTTGCACCTTTTTTTAACAAACTTTGTCGAAACGGCTGTAAATGACAGACAACAGAAAAACACTCAAATCGGCGTTAGTTAGGTTTTCAAACTCAGAGTCCGCAGGTTATTGAAAGTCGCAGTAAGTATAAACTCTGGCTTCATGACGGATTTGGGTGATTTGTAACCATGCAAAATAGTGAAAAAGAAGCGATTTTAGCTTTAATTTGTCATGAATTTGCTTAAATCCCGTGGAAAAAAAAAGAGCGAGAAACTAATTCTCAAAAAACTCAGTGATGTTAAAATGAGCACAAGAATAAATCTGGTCCCTAATTTCTATAAGTCACCTGTATAGAAGGCAAAGCAGTGTAATTTTTAAAGGAGATTGACTTTCAAACTTCTTTCCTTCTTGTAACATTAATACATAATTTCGATCAGACTGGCGAGATGTGTTAAAACTTTGTATATTTAAATTAGTCACATAAATTTGTACTGTAGCGAACGTTATATAATTTTATATTTACATACCTTATGTTTATTTTAGAGGGCCACAGGGTCATCAGTTCTATCACTGTCAATCTCGTACCCAGAGTCCTCGGGCTCTTTGGCCAGCAGTTGGTCACCAGGAGAGAGGCTGTAGAATTTGTAAAAAAAATTAATTTTTTCATAGGCTGCCCCGTAACGGCTTGCATTGTTTTACCGCAGTAATCCTACAGTAATAAAATTCCAGTGTTGCAGAGTCTCCCGAGCCTGAGGACTCTGGCTACGAGATTTTTTCAGATTGAACCCCCTTAAACTAAAGTCTATTGTATTGTATTGTATTGAATTGTTAAAAAATTGCGATGCAAGAGTTTTGGCTTATTTAATTTAATTGATGCGTTAATTTGACTTATAATTTAATTTAACGTATACATTTCAATTTTTAGAGTGTGTTAACTACCAAAACTTGACAAGCGCTGACCGTCACGAAACGTACGGCAAATCGCCTACCCTTTGTGACAACGCCCTTGGACCTTCATGGTTCCGTTTCCAAGGAAACGCGGGAACAAAAATGCCTACTTCATGTACTCCTACTTTCAGATGTGGGACAGATTCCACGGGTTGGCTAGAGAGTCGCCACCTCACGGTGCAAGAGGGCAAAGTCACCAAGCGAGTCTGTTTCAGTTGGCTATCAGACTGCTGTTTTTGGTCCATCAATATTCAAATGCTGAACTGCGGTGGTTACTATTTGTACTTCATCAATGGAACACCCCCGGAAAATCCCTGCTACCTCCGTTACTGTGGCACTGACTGAGAATGGCCCGAATCCATTTGAAAACCGCAATAGTGTTGTAAATGTTTAAAAGGGGTAGTGTTACCTATTTGTGATGTTACTTTGAGTGGCCGAAAAACACATTTACATCGACGGAATCGTTAACATATGGTTCAGTTTTGTGAACAGTAACACTACCACTACTACTACACAGAAACTAGTGTTTATAGTTATCTTTGTCAGCGGATGGCCAAGATTGAAATGGATTGAAACTTGAAGAAATCGGCCATTTTTTCAAGTTCTTCCATCGTATTTGGAGAAATCCCTAAAAAAACTGATTATAGTTTCTTTGCTTGTTTTTTTTTTTTTTTAGGAGAAACCAGTTGATATTTTCTTCTTGGTGCTCCAAGAGCATTTTGATGGTAGCGAATAAAGATATCTTGTCAAACAGTGAGTGGTTTCGACCAAAACACAGAGAAATCCCCGTGAAAGTGTCGTTTTAAAGTCTCTTTTAGCGAAGCCGTAAAGTGGTGAATAACTCTAGTGCTCCTAGAATCGATTTGATCCTAATTTGGAGCAAATCAGACCAACAAAAAACCTTACAGATATTTCTGAAATACTCAGTGTATGTCAGGAGTACCGCATGGATCATTAATAGTGCACGATAACTTTGTTTATAAGGATAATGGCATACCGGATTAGAAAGGATAACAGTTCATAAATCGCTTGGAACCTTAATAGATGAAAAACTGAACTGAAAACGACATGTTATAGAATAACTTTATTTGCTCTTGTGCTTATATAAATAAATAAATAAATAAATAAATAAATAAATAAATAAATAATTGATATTTTAAGCAACTTTTAGAGCCTGGAGACCAGTGATGTAACTAAGGGGTTTTCGAATCAGTCTCCAGCCTTTTATGGTTGTGACGTATGGAGAAATCAGAACCAAACAGAGAGAGAAGTGTTATTGTACATACATACATCAGGGGAACCCAACGACAATTTTCTCTCAGATTCTTTGAAACGCCATTTTAGCCTATCTGGAGTGTCTTTAAAGCTCGGTAGGTTGATTTTAGGCCGCGCTATAATATTTTTATCAGTTTGGTCATTCTAGGGGAACTTGAGTCTTTTCGACATTACCAGGGCATTTTTGTCCATTTCCCGAAAACCATTTTCTCAGCTTTAGCTCAGGAAAAAAGTAAGAAGAAAAAATGTTCGGCATGATTTTTGGGTGGTTATTCATTTATTTTTAATTAATTCAAATATATAAAAACAATTTCATTTCTGTCATATAATTAGCAATTGCCCTCTCAGGGTTTTGGCCTGTAAGGGAGGCACCAACGTAGTCCCAGCGTAAAAGTATAGTACGTAATTACGGTGGGAATATACAGTTCGTACACCAGAATAAATTTCGATTTCGCCAAACTGGGATCGTTAGGTGTTATAAGGAAAATTGTTGGTGGGGCCGCAAGTCGGTATTGGTAGCTGCAGTTTATTGGTTGAAAATGACTTAGTCTTACGTACGTGTGTTTGGCTACTTATGACGCCGCATGACGCATCATTTTGGTAATATTCGTATTTCGATTGTCACGGAAAGATACAGACGTTTAGAGGAAGAGGTAAGAGATCTTGAAGTCTTATTTGTTGCCTTTCTGTCTCTCAAGTTCAGGAAGCCAAACTTTTAGGGAGATACATAGGCAAGAGAAGGAATTGTCCATAGACTTTTCAAGAGATTTGCAATTAATAAAGAGACGATCTTTTGTATTTGCTGGATTGAAATGCTCAGTCCAAAACTAACGATTTGTCAGACACAAATCTTTAACTGACTGAAAGACTCAGTCGAAAAGAAAGATTTATTAGAAGATTAGAAGAGTATTTCAGATTTGAGAGAAACTAAGTTAACCAATGATGCGAGTTCAAGGCTTTCGAGTTGGCTAGAAGTGTTAGATGTTTAGACTTGGGTCATTTCACGATGAAGATTAATCTAAATGCCGCTCTTAATCAATTTTTGACATTGCTAGTGCCCTTATCAATGTTAAATACCCATATTATTTTAGGCTGGCAATGGCTCATGTGTAAAGAATGGTATCTTGCATTCAGAGATCAGATTTAATTCACCCACACTATGTCATCCCGTAGAACCTGTTTGGCTTTCCAGACAAAACGGGGGCAGTTAGCCAGAGACAGGACCAGACAGCTATATTTCATATATTTACTGATAACGAATTCAGACTTTTTATTATCACGCCCAAAGCCTCAAACAAATTTTCTTAAATGCAGCTTACGATTTAGCGGTGCTATGCTCTAGAACATTTTGAAAAACGAGGCTAAGCTTGCCAAATCGAGCGGGGAGACAGCCTACCTATATCTGATACAGGTTCTTAAAAAATTGGCCTCTCATATGTATGCGGGGTTTTTTTTTTTTAATAAAAATACAATGATTGCAATACATTACTTACTATACTTATTGGCTAACAATCGATATTTACTGTGCTTACATTACTAACCGACTACTTACAATGTGCGCATGCAATACTTACGATTACAATACTTACAATATTCACAGTACTCAAAGTACAGTTAGCTTACACTTAACTAAAGCAGCTTGGCTCACGATTTAGTAAATTGATGTACACGATCTGTTTTTGCCACAATGGTGCTGCAAATAGCGATCTTGTTATATATTTATTTAGGCGTAAAACATTCAAAGTCCAGAGTGCCTTTGCGTGCGCTTGTAGCAAAACTATGATATTTGGCAACAATGAAAGGATAGTTTTAAAAGTACTTCCCAGTGTTTTTGTTTTTTGGTTCCAGCCATATAAGATAGGGCTTTCAGATAAAATAAGTTTTTGATTGAGTTTTTGGTGCCACCAGTTAGAAAAGCGATTCCAGAACGACGACGATACACTGCAGGTAATCAACGTGTGGATTAGTGCTTGGTTTTAAGGGTTACATAAAGAGCAAGTTTTATTGTTTGTTATGTCTGAGCGGGAAAAGCTGTGTTGTGTGGGTAAAATATTATGAATAATTTAAACCTGAGACATGATTAATTTCGGTTCTTTCAAGACGCGAAAAGATAGCATATAGATATTGCGGATGTTTCCTCTGGTGAAGTCATGATCCAAAATTTTATTTTCAGCGGTAGGTGCCAGGGAGCTCTTATCTAGCAAGGTGGAATAGGCAGTTTTTGTAAAAAACGAATTGAGAGGTGTTAGTGTGACCAGGGCTTTCGTTGCAGTGCGGAGTTCTTTTTTTATTCAGTGGGTCTGGCTTTTAGAGGTCGAAGTATGTTGTGAAGGGGGATTTGAAAGTTATATCTTTCCTCCAAGTCTGCAGTAAGTGAAAGGAAGCTATGATTTTGGTTGAGAAGGTCCTTGATGCAACATATTCCTTTTCTATACCAGGCGTTAACAAAAATTGGTTTTCCATCTAAAACAATAAAGTGTTCCAAATTATGTAATCCTTAATGGAGGTATATTCGTTAAAAGCTAGTGACTTAAAGGTCTGCCAGTAACTTAAAACGGTTCGGTAAAAATCAGGAAGGTGTGCGGGTTTTAACTGTGTCACTCTTTTGTGGTGTAATTAGCCTGCTGTAATTTAAATATGTTCGCATTTATTTGAATGTAAATGTTGTACCTGCCTGTTCTGTTCAATATATAAATATACACAGACTTTTTGTTTTCCTTTATTTTTATTTTTTATTTTATTTTATTTTTTTTTTTGTATCTTAATTTTTTATTTATTTTTTTTCATGTTCCGGGTTTTATCGACGGCCTGGTATTAACGCCAGTCTCTGCTTAATTATTAACGACATGTGAGTGTCAATTTGTCAAATATGAAAGTTGGTATTGCAGTGAGTGATCAACCTCTCACAGTATCAAAGGAAAGCTGTTGAAAATACTCTAATTTGAGAGCTCGAGTACTGGACAGCACTATCAAGCATACCTGGATGAAATAGGGGAAAGTCTTCGAGTTTAAGCTGATAAGGCGAAAAGGTAAGTTTGTTCCTAATTTCACTCACCTATATTTACCAAGGTTTATCTGAAAATTAATCGATTATCAGTTCCCGTTTATTTGGAGGGCTAAGTTGGCAATAGCCGGTAAAAAAAAATTCCATAATTCTTCGGTTGACCAAAAATATACTGATAACAACTGCAAATCTGGCTTCGGTATTAGCGAGTGTCCCTGCATGACAAATCATATTTCCGATATTTAAAAATTTGCAGTTTTGTTTATTTGTTTATGTTATGTCGTATTTTTTTCTTCTCTTCCCTTAACTTAAGGATGCAAGTTTAGTTCGAAAGGTCTTCAAATTTACGGAAAAAATAACCCGTCGTATAAAAACGATAAATCTGATAGAAATAAATGTTTTTTTGGCTTTAGATATGTGGGAATTGCATGATAGTGCTACCGGCCTTCGCTAATTTGGGCCAACGGGTCATAAATTTTTAATCACAATGAGTGAGCGTTTGAACATTTCTTCTTACAACGGGAAGGGTTTTTAATAGCTCGATTTAAAACATTGCGAGGATCGAAGCTCCATGGAGTAAAAGCTGCATTCGGATCTTAATGCTAAAATTTTACTTCTAAACATGAAACAAACAAGAGTGAAGGGATATTCATGTTTATAATTTTTTTTATTTGGAAAGTCATATGTAAAACCAATATTTTATTATACTGTTGGCACTTTGCGAGGGTTTAATATACGGAGGTAAAGGTCCTTTGTTGGCCCGTCACAATCACTTATTACCTCAGGGATCTTAAAGCCTCGTCACCAAAACGAGGATGCATATCAGAGACAGCAACATTGAAATTGAATGGGTTCCAAAGCTAAAAAGAATCATTTATTTCCAAAGTCATGGAAGAAATAGAAGAAAGATGCTAAAACTGATACGGAAAAAAGCTAAGTCTATTCGTAATTTCACTCACCTATAATAGACAAGGTTTATCCGAAAATTAATCGATTATCAGTTCCCGTTTATTTGGAGGGCTAAGTTGGCAATAGCTGGTAAAAAAAAGTCATAATTCTTTGGTTGGCAAAAAAACAAAACTGATAACAATTGCAAATCTGGCTTCGGTATTAGCGAGTGTCCTTGACAAACCAAATTTCAGATATTTAAAAATTTGCAGTTTTGTTCATTTGTTTATGTTATGTCGTGCAATTTTAGTTCGTAAGGTCTTCAAATTTACAGAGGAAATAACCCGTCGTATAGAAACGATAAATCTTATAGAAAAAAGAAGTTTTCTTGGCTTTAGAGATGTGGGAATTGCAACCTTCGCCAATTTGGGCCAATTGGTCATAAACTTTTAATCACAATGAGTAAGCGTTGTAACATTTCTTTTTACAGCGGGAAGGGGTTTTAATAGCTCGATTTAAAGCATTGCGAGGATCAAAGCTCCATGGAGTAAAAGCTACATTCGAATCTAAATGCCAAAATTTTATTTCTAAACATGAAATAAACAAGAGTAAAGGGATACCCATGGTTTATTTTTGTATTTAGAAAGTCATATATAAAACCAATATTTTATTATACTGTCGGCACTTTGTGGGGGGTTTAATATACGGAGGTAAATAAAATGTCGTTTGTTAGCCTGTCACAATCACTAATTACCCCAGGGATCTTAAAGCCTCGTCACTAAAACGAGGATGCACATCAGTGACAGCATTATGAATTGAATGGGTTCCAAAAGTTCGCGATCCGTTGAACTTTTTCTTAAATTTGTTGGTGACTGAGAATATATTCTGTTAAATAATTTCTCACACTCAAATCCTAGCAGTATGCAGGATATTTGTCCCATGAACCTAGTTTAATGGCCTTAGCTCCCACGAGTCTCCTGTAGCTCAGTGGTAGAGCTTCCGAACTAGAAATCGTAAGGTCTTAGGTTCGCCTCCTGATAGGAGCACTCGGATTTCTTTTTTCTGAGTATGCCTGTGTCACTTTCTAAAATAATACATTATTCTTAATTTATTTGTCGATTTAGAAAAGTGACAACTAAATTGAACTCAACAGTTACAATAGTGGTTTATTAATTTCATATACCGGCTCTCGGAGGTGAATTACAGTGTGTTTACAAATTATATGGAACAATTTACAGTTTCTGTTTTGAAAACTAATGGCGAAGGACTGGGATTACAATATTCTTCGAAAGGAAATTAGAATTGAATTTAATCTATTTAACAAATCGACGGCAGTTTTCTATGGTCTATACTCTTATAGACCATAAAATGACGTCAAAAAATGTTCAAAACTCAAGTGGAACCACGAGTGGTTTCACTGCCAAGTTTTGGACATTTTATTACTGTTGTACAATTACTTCATATTTTCATCTCCGCATCGGACAGGATAGATCTAGATTAAAACATTTTAAAGTCCTTGACACGATATATTTTCAGGCTCAAATATTCCCTTTTCATTTAGTATTCGCCAGATTGCCAAGCCAAAATTTCAAAAAAGTTTGAATTGAGAGACAACACTACAACAAATGTGTGTTTAAAGAGAAGTGGAAGTTACTAAAACGATAAGTTCTAATCGATGCAAGATACCACAAAAGTGTAAAAGCTCAGAATCCATATTGCCTCGACCGTACAGCGAAGACTTGAGATAGCGGGCAATATGGATTCTGAGCTTTTATTGCAATTTATTGGCTATTTCCCAGACTACCTTTCGGCATTGTTTGGTTCGCTTTTACGCTATTTTTTGACAACCTCTGTCGAAAGAGTTGTATATTTTTTGTAAAACCTACGTCAAGTTACGCACGTGCAAAGCAAAGGATTGAAAATTAAAATTGCATCGGGCCATTTTTATTAACCAATCAGACTAGAGAAGGTGACCGATTTTACCAAATCGTTTTCTCCGAAGCTGGGGCCTGTTTCTCGAAAGTCCCGGTAACTTATCGGGCCCTATTCTCGGTTTTCACGTGACGTCACGAAATTCTTGAATTCAAAACTGGGAGGCCTACAAAATTTTTACCTTTATTCAAGGAAAGATTACCTAAAAATATGTCTGTTCACAATTTTTTAGCTCGATGTCGTGCTTCCTTTTGAAAATAGGACAGTTTCAATTTCCGAGTTTCCATCGTGCGTGACATAAGGAGGACGGCCGTGACAGAGCTTTTCCGTATCTTGAAAATGACTCTTCGGGTGATTTTCAGCATTCTAAACAATTTACGTTTGAGGAGAAATATTAATCTAAACATTCGAAAATTTACAAGGGCAAACAAACCTCTTTTCTGGCAAAAGTGGACTCCAGATGTTTTTTCCTATTTCCGGCCGCCATGTTTGTGTCCCTCAGAGGGACACAAACATGGCGTCTCCATACTAAGCTCTATAAATTTATGTGGAACATTTTGTCAAATAACTCGAGTACGGAATGTCGCACAGACCTGACACTTGGACAGATGCCTTATTTACTTATCCTCTATACCATGTCAATTTCTTGACTTCATTCATGGAATGGTTTGGATTTTTTTTTTCAATGGCGTGACAGTGAAAACCGAGAATAAGTGTCTTTGGTGATAAAAGTTTCTTAACAGCAGTCAATTTTTGTTAGTTTTGAATACTAAATTTTAAATTGTTATAATTCTATGAAAACATTGGCCAATTACCATGTCTGTAATCACTGTGTAATCGGCGAAAAAACATTTCAAAATATACTTATCGGGCCCGGTAAGTTACCGGAACTTTCGAGAAACGGGCCCCTGGGTACGAAATTATATTCAGGACCAATTTTAGCGAGTGAACAGATAAGAGAAGATACAGGAGCGCTGGTAACGGATTAAACCTGATCGCAAATTTTGATGATCGTATGGCCGATGTTTTAAGATGCCCGGAAACTAGTGCGTCACTCCAGGTAGGATTTTTTTTTATCTCTCGTACAAACAAAGAACAGTCAGTATCATTGTTGTTGGTATCAATCTAAATTACTGTTTCTCTGAAACGAAGTTTCGTGTATTTCTTGGCTTATGGGAGTCTCACTGGAAATCTGAACATTTTCGCGTGAATTCAGTCGGGGTTGAGTTGTGCAACTTGCGCCAAGTTGCCAATTCATTCAGCAAAAGTCGAAGCATTTTTAAAATTCCTAAATTGGCCACTGAACAAGAGTGTTTATGCATAAAGCTGAGAGGATAAAGGTTGCTGCCAATTTCATGTGGCAAGTTCCAGGTTGTTTACTATTTTTTTCATGTCGTTATGTTGTTGATTCTCTGTTAATAGGACCTTTTTATTTAGCGCCGCCAATCTAGCGAACCGCATGAACGCCGTAATTAGTACAGTTTAGTTTTGTATTCGTCCTTAAAAAACTGTATGGCTTGAGCTAGGAAAGTCTTAATTCGAAGTTTATATTAAGGAACTTTGCGAATCCTTGAACCAAGTGGAACGGTAAGCCTTCATACTTAAAATCTAATTGTGGCAAGCGGTACCATAGTGATTAAACATTTTAAGTATAACTTCCACTGTGGGGTAAAGTTTATGTGAATTTTAACCTGCTACGTACTTAACTGAACGCCTGGCGTAAACACAACTTAATACGATTACACAAGCGGCTCACACATCGTCTCCAATTTTATTTACGCACGCAAAGGCACTTAAATTCACGTCCGTGTGCACGTAAAATTTACACGACAGCAGTAATCCATGCACCTTTTAGGGAAGGCGTTCAAATATCGGTTTCGAGTTTGACTGCTCACAGCAAATCGATAAATGCATTTTTTTTCCGTCCGTCCCGAGTTAAAACGGAACCGTGATAACACATAGGATTATATTTCGGCATCGGGTACAGGTCATTGCGGTTTCACGCCACACAATTTTATTATATAACAATTCATTACTTCAGGAAAAATAGTGAGCGGGAAATCTGAATTTCCACTGGAAAGTGAGATTTCTGCACTAAGGTCCAAGATATTTTATTAATTACGACTACTATTTTTTCACTTTCTTTAGATCATCTTTCAAATGGCATACGTTTCAAGTGGCAGAAAACGAATGCAAAGCGAAACAAAAACCAACGATAAACGACGTTTTCATGTCAAAACGTCGCTTATCGATCATTGCTAGTTTTGGCTTGTCTTTGCTTTAGTAAATCGTAATTGACAATAACGATTCACAAGTCGGTCTTGATGTGTACATTAACATCGCAGAGAAATGGACAAATCAATCATCTTTATTCAGTGCAAATATTATTACTTCTAAGAATATACTCCACGTTTTTCGGTGCTGTTTATGTCAAAAAAATGCGAATATCTCTTCAGCTCACTGCAAGTTGTGAGCAATTTGAAAAGCGTTTTGCTTAATATTTAGCCTATGATTTTCTTTTCCAGTTTTCTACTGAACTTCACCATGAATTTATGAGAATTTCTCGTGGTTCTCGTGGATCTTTCCCGTTTTTCCAGATTGTCTACATAGGGGTGCTGGATTCTCAGCTTTCAGTTATTTACTAAATTAGGCCATTTCTCAGCTATCAGTTAATTATGATGGATCTCTTTGCTTCTCGCTTGTTTTTGCGGTTTTGTATGGTATCACCTGTGTCCCTCCCATTAGCCGAACCGTGTCGAGTGCCATACGAAGATTTCCGAAGAACTTGCGAGTGTTTCCAATAGTAAATTTCAATGTTATGTTTATACATATAAGAAGTCATAAGTCTTATTTTACTTTACAATTTTATTACAGTTATTGTTTATGTATTTTTTTTATATTATTTACACGACCCCACAAGCTGCATAGCTTAAATACTCATCGTGTCAAAATAAAGGTTTTACTTACTTACTTACTCTCTTTCGAGAGTTCACGACCTCACGACTTCTATAAACAACCTTTATTAGCAGCTTGTTCTCCAGGCATTAATTGCGTTCTATCTCACAAAGAAAGATCATCAGTATGTTATTATTTTGTAACTGGTGACAGCGAAAATTGTTCGCAGCTCTTGAAGTTACGCCCAATCATTAATGACTGCATGGTAACAAAAAATATACCTGTTTTGATACAAAATGCGACAGAACGAAGACCCAACAAAAATGAATAAATTAGCTTCACAGCAGTAGGAGATTTGATTTTCTATTTATTCACTTAGGTAAATACCGTTATTATAAGCCCTATTAAGCCGAGTTCCACCATTTGTCTCTCTATTTTTATAACGTTTGCCGCTCGAACAAACCCCCCTCAATGAAGGGTGAAAATAAACAAGCCCTCCAGGATTTTAGCACTTTTATAACATAGAGGCCAAAAGCACTGAATGCTGATTGGTTGAAACAGAGGGCATTTTATTCTTAATTTTCTTTTCACCGAGGGCAAAATTACTCACACCTGATTGGTCGAGAGGCGAAAATGCTTGCGCCTGATTGGCTGAGTGCGCCATTTCTAAATTAAGTTGATTTCTTCATTTTGTGCCGCAACAACAACGAATTCTTTCAGGTTCTTTGGAGTTTGACCTTTGAAGCCAGGGCCCAGTTGCTCGAAGCATGGTTAGCGCTAACCCGGGTTAAATGCCATGACAACCTATAGGTTTTAATACCTCTTAACCAATGGTTAGCGCTAACCATGCTTCGAGCAACTTAGCCCTGATTGTTTGTGCCAAAAATACTTGGAAATCAAGTGCTACAGCTATAAAGGAAATTCCCAACGGCGAAATTTCGTTTCTAACAAGAAACAGCAAAAGATTATATTTGTATCAAAAGCTAAAAACTTGATCGGATTTGATTGGGTGAAAAACTAAAATCATTCATGGGCGCGACCAAGTGTTTTCACCTCGCTACGGCTTCTCCCAACGAACGATAACCGAACAATAAGTATGTATAATCAAATGGTGACGAGTGAAATTAGGGAATAATTTCACTTGCGTTTTGTGAAAATTCTAATAATTTTCCGAGCCTAAAGGTTTGGGAAATTATTAGAATTTTGACAAAACGCAAGTGAAATTATTTCCTAATTTCACGAGTAAACCATTTGATTACCTTTTAATATCATTGGTGACAAATTACGCTCACAATCGTGGGTTTCTGACTTGTTTATTGTATCGAGAACTCCAAGCATTGAAAACTAAAGCTTAAAGCATACATTTTGGCTAAAGTTCACAATGTTTTGAATTTCTCGACAAAAAACCCTTTCGAACCCTTCTTGCTGTTTATAAAATGTTTCAAAGTTGAGGCAACTGTCAAATCTTCCTTACATGATTGGCTATAGTCATGACTGAACTGAAAACGGC
>NW_028145790.1:107500-227500 GCF_977016875.1 Pavona decussata
TGTTCGCGGGAGAGGTTACATGAGATCTCTGGAGTCATGGGCTTATGGTGATCTTTAACCACCTCGATCGAATAAGTTGCCTCGGCATATTATTGCTTGTATTCTAGTTTTTTTCTTCCTTGAATTCGTTCAACTCCAGCAGAGGCAGTTGCTACTTTTATACCATGCCAGTGGAGGCTTCACCTTGTTCGACTGCAACTGGTTCTAGAGTACCACAACAGATTTGTCCGTAGTTGGCGGCGAAGGCCTCATCCTTATTATTGGAACCCACGTAGGCCTTGCAATTCTTAGTTTGAAATTCATTTTCGTAGGCGTAATATCCCCGAAGAATTCTTTTATCGTCAGATGAGAATGTCGCTCGACACGTTTGACACTCTGTTTTTCCACTCTTCGTCATAAGCTACAAAGGGAAGACGCGTGGATGAGGAACTGCATCCCACCAGAAAATGTCTTGGCCATCGGACTATATCGCTTAGCACATGGTGGGTCATTCGACAATGCAGGCATTGCAATGAATGTTGGTAAAGCAACTGCTCATGAAGCATTCACTGATGTCGTCAATGCACTCAACGATTTTAGAAACGACTTCATCAAATTTCCAACTAACGAAGCAGAGACAAGATCCTCCATCGCAACGTTCGAAGAATTATCTAATCTACCAAACATAGAAGGCGCCATTGATGGGACACATAAAAATAAAGGCTCAAAAAGAAAGCGCTGTTGACTACTTCAGCCGATATCAACAGCACGATGTAGCGGTGCAAGGCATCGTCGACGGAAGAAAAATATTTAACAATTATTCCACGAGGGCGCGTTGGATATGAGATGATAGATAGCCAACGAGGCGCGTAGCGCCGAGTTGGCTATAATCATCCCATATCCAACAAGTGTGAGTGGAATAATTGTTTTATTAAAAACAATCAAGCGATCTTACTAGATTTTGCTGATTTCGCTTTGTAAAATACTGAGAAGACAATTTAATGGTCTCTATTTCTCGGGCATGGTATAATGGCTTATATACCATGGCCTCTAAGCCAATCAAATCATTCGAATTGCATTATACAATGATCCAGTTTTTAATAATTATGGATATCGCCGCTGGCTTTCCCGGTAGCTTGCCCGGGCTTCGGACTGAAATATTCCCACTAAAAAGAGATGAAATTTTCTTGATTGACATTTTCCTTCAAATCATGGCGTGTAAATTAACAAATCTTAAGAACCAATGAAAATCAAGTAGCAAATGCCACTAGCCAATGAAATTTCACTACATGGCAGTGATGGCACATGATAACCAATCAAAATCAATGAAAAAAATTATTTTCATGCGGTCGGGCTTCCACATCCAAAGTTGAAGCCAGTCATTTTTTTGCTTTGGAATCTATTTCTTACGTTAATAAATATTCCAAGACTTAAATTATTCGACCGATTACTCCCCGAATTGTACTCCACTCAGTCCTATTACCATTACTTATTATACCGTTATTATAAGCCCTATTAGGGCGAGTTCCACCATCTGTCTCTCTATTTTTATCACGTTTTCCGCTTGAACAAGCCCCCCTCCAAGAGGCATGAAAATAAACAAGCTCTTAAGGATTTTAGCACTTTTATAACATAGAAGCCAAGAGCATTGAATATTGCTTGTATGAAACAGAGGGCATTTATATTCTTAATTTTCCTTTCACCAAGAGAAAAAATTACTCACTCTTGATTGGTCGAGCGGCGAAAATGCTTGTTCCTGATTGGCTGAGCACGTCATTTCTACATTTAATTGGTTTCTTCATTTTGTGCCGCAACAACAACGAATTCTTCCATGTTCTTTGGAGTTTGACTTATGGAGCGAATTTGCATCGTGATCAGTAGGCAATGGTATAATTCGTTGTATGTTCTTTAACTGTCCGAAAATAGTGTTTCTTAGGCTAAATGCATAATCTAGGAAAATAATGGTTTTCAACTGTCCAATATCTGTCCTACGCAGGTGATAATTATCTACGTCATTAGTCCTGTGTAAAACTTCATTTAAGCTTTTTATTAAAGGCACGTAATTCAACTCAAAAATTCTCTCGCTGCTGGTTAAATTTTGTCTGTAGAGTTTGATCTTCGGCTCCGTTGGTTGTCAAGGTATGTCGTTTAGCCAGTTGTCTTGCGAACACTCATGAAAACAAAAATTGTTCAAGGGGCAAAGTTCAAGCCATCCTATAGATTTTGCAATTGATCAGTAAAATATTGACTCCCGTTAGTTAGCACCAGGAAATTTGGAGCGAATTTGCATCGTGATCAATAGGTAATGGTATAATTCGTGGTATGTTGGTCAAAATTGTGTTACTTAGGCTAAAGGCATAAGCTAGACAAATATTGGCTGTCCAATATCTGTCCTACGCAGCTGACAATTTTCTACGTCATTAATCTTGTGTAAAATTAAACTTTATTCAAGCTTCTTTATTTGAGGCACGTAATCCAACTCAAAATATCACTCGCTGCTGGTCAAATTTTGTCTGTAGAGTTTGATCTTCGGCTTCGTTGGTTATCAAGGTATGTCGTTTAACCAGTTGTCTTGCCAACACTCATGAAAACAAAAATTGTGCAAGGGACAAAGTTCAATCCATCCTATGAATTTTGTAACTGCTCAGTAATATGGAGTCCGTTAGTTAGCAGCAGGAATTGTGTTTTTCTGTGCCGCATTTAAACAAATTCTCATTTTTTTCAATATTGTATTACTGGACAGCGTTTGCTTAAATTTTGACCCAATGGTCTTTAAAAAAGATTGCCGTGAGTCTGGAATGAAAAAAGAAGTTTGCTTTGCGAGATTCTGCAAGGCTGGGTCCTCTTGACAAAAGACCGTTCGTAAAGAGATCGATCGACGAGTCTGATTACCGCGTTGAATTTCTTTACCTTCGTGTTTGCCATCAGAGGCAATCAGTCGTTTTTCGTGATGAAATCCTTGTTCGGATTGTGTTATTCGCCCCGGAAACTCGATAAAATTGGGATGACAACTAACGTTTTCTTCGGGAAATGCCACTCCATAATTTTTTTCTATACCGGAAAACTAATCCCTTTTGCTTTTGAAAGGCGGTTGTTTGAAGTGAGAAATGTGCCATCTCCCTTGAACTCTCTACTAGTTAAATTCCTGGCTAAAGAATCCGAACAGATCAAGTTATGCTAGCTTACACAAATATGCCCTTAAAATGGCCATAAAGCAGTCGACGGACAGAGAAACGGAAAATGTTGAGTAGTCTTTTTTGTTTTAGACTACCATACCGCGACACTGATGAATATTCTTGTCAATTTAGGAACAGTGACTGTTTAAAAACTTGACAGCTTGCACATTTAGATACCGTACAAAGACCAACAAATAATTTCGTTTTCTAGTTTACAATATTTCTAATGTAAAACCTTTAAAATTAATACGACAACATAAAATTGAAATTCTGAAATTGCACATCCAAACATCTTTTAGATTAACTGAATATTGCGCATTTGATCGGGTTACTTCTAGAATGTTGCGGTAAAGGGAAAAATACTTCCTTTAAACCTCTTTCTGATTAAGAAGTTATGCATAACTCATCATTAATTCTTGCGGAAGTAAATGCGACGGGCTATATGTGCAGACAAAGGATCATCAAAATTTGCAAATTTCTTGGCAATTTGCAAGCGGCTCTCTTCCTTTGTCTATTTCTGTCTGTTGGTGGTCTTAAAGAAACAGCCTAATAGCCTGGTACAGCTGAAGGCATGCGCATAAATTTTCGTATTTGCATCGGTGCTTCGCAGAAGTTGAGAAATAATAATAATAATAATAATAATAATAATAATAATAACAATTAATAATAATAATAATAATAATAATAATAAAAATAATTTTTAAAATAATAATTCTTTAATAAAATATTTCACACAAATTGTGTTTTACAAGTTCATAATGGTAATAATAATAATAATAATAATAATAATAATAATAATAATAATAATAATAATAATAATAGAAATGATAAGATTAGTTTCCCTTATCGTTGGCAACCTTTCCAGTTGAATAATAGGGAATAAAAGAAAACAGCTTAAATGAAAATGAAAACAACTTTTGCAGAAGGGGTTGTTATTGGGCCAGAGGTTATCACGTGATCTGTTGGTTCAAGTTTGTTAAATATGGATGCAATCGTTGAATTAAGATCAGTACCAGTACTTTTCCTACTAAAATAATAAATAATTTGATATTTATTTTTTAATTCGAACTCGCATTGTTTTTAAAACACAAACACGATAAAAGCATCTGAAAAGCAGTTGTAAAGGGTTCTTTCATAAAATTTGAATAGCTTCCTTTATTTGAAACGAGAAGAGGGTTTGTTTCTAAATAAAGTGTGGTGCGGGTTCGGTGGGAAGTCAAACGAAGGAGAGAGCAAAACGCCGTCAACCTTCACAACGTTTCGATTAGCACTGAAATCTCTTTACGGTGATCACGCTCGTTTGAAGTGTTTTGTTGTGCCAAAGATTTGCTCGTTGCACTTCACCTTCTGTCGGCTAGGAACTGGCGCTAGTTTTGACCAATATTTTATCATTTTATGACAGGTTTCACAGTGTTGCCTGGTGTGGCCTGCTGCCTGTTTTTAACATGACAAGGAGCCCGCATTCTTACGTCACAGCAGCTGTGTTTCTGATGTGTCACGTGCTCTCTCAAGTAGATGCTCAGCAATGTAAAAGTGAATATTCCATATATGGCGCAAAGTTAAAGGGGCACGTCTTTGAAGAGAAAAAGGCTGCCAATTTCTTGAACTGTGTAGAGCAGTGTAACTCGAACCTAAGATGTCAAAGCGTCAATTACGTCATCAGTCAATATCTGTGTGAGTTAAACAGGCGCACGAAGGAGGCCAGACCAGAAGACTTTGTTCCAGATACAGATCGAATTTACGTGACAAGACTAAGTGGCAGAGGTATTATTGTTCCTAGATGGATACTCCAATATTAGGCTGGACACCTTGTGATGCTTACACAACGTAGTTTTGATACTACTGACGTAGACAAGAAGAGAAGCCCATTTGTTAGGCGGAAAACTGAGAATAGAGCGTCATTTAGGCAGGGAACATCTGTTTTGGGGGTTAGGCACTGATCTACACTATTTAGACCTAAGAAAACGGTTACCTCTCATCTGTTGTCATGGCTAATTTGCTGAATAAGTTAAAAATTACCATTTTCGTCAGCTGGCCCTCTTTGGTCTAGTGGATATGGAAAAGAGATATGAAGAGAATGACCCAGGCTCAAGGTGTATACTAATTTTACTTCTTTTACCGTAAAAATCATACGACTTCTGTTGTATAAACAACATGAGGTGACAAGCCTGGTTTTGAAGTATCCATTCTACGAACTATTGTGTACTAATACAGCGTGATACAGCTTTCGTTCTTGTTAAGCAAACAAGTTTCATTAAATGAAACCAAGACAAAGGACATTTCGGTTAGAATGACAACTGAAAAGGATAAAATTAACATTGTTAGAATAAGAAAGCTTAAAAGGTTCCTTAAATGCCCATGCAGGCCGCATCCCAGTGACTTTCCATGTTAATTATAGTAACGCAAACATAGGGCCACTCAGTCAGGGTGGAGGTGGGAGAGGAAAATTGGCGCGACGAAATTTGACTGTCCCTGGGTCTCCGAGGATGGGGTAACGTGCGAAACAGAGAACGAACGTGGCAACTGTAGCATGATAAAACCTGTCTTTGCTTTTCGTCAGTTCCTCTAGGTTCAATTCCAGAGGTACCTGCTACATCATGCTTAGAGATCAAGGCTGGTGAAGGAGATAACGTAGTCAACGGTAACTACTGGCTCGATTCAGTCAAACCTGACCAGAGTGTTTTGGCTCCTTGTAACATGGTAACGGGTGGTGAGTTATCCAGCAAATATCATGGAAAACAAATCCTGTCTTCGAGATTTTAGCTATATTCATTTGTTTCGCTCTTTTTATCATCATCATCATCATCATCATCATCATCATTATCACCAATAAATCCGCAATATCGACCCAACATCGCCCTTTCTAGCTACTTTGTATCGTTAACCTTACTTCGGTGACTAATCAAACTATTGCTTCTCTGTTCTATTGGTTAATTGAGACAGTAATACTTTGTTGTATGCGACGACAATACAAACATGTTCAAAACCCTGGGAGTGCTTTAGAATAAGACATTAGGGCCGTTTATATGAGAGATATTAAGCTGCGGGTTATGTTTATGGGAGCACGAAAATGTACTGTTTATACGAAGGTAAGGCTTACTAAGCCGCGACTTAAGCTAGGTGAGTAGTGACCTATATTGTCATTTTTCTACGCATTTATACGGTAAGTCTTGTCGCGATTTATTTCCATCGTGTAAACGGCTCTGTTATTGAATTATGAGAATTGTATAGTACGACGTTAAATGCTATAGACGTCGCGTAAGTTGGAGTAGTTGTGAGAAAAAGCCGAACGCATGAAAGGGGCTTATAGCTACATGTACTATGATTCAATACGCCTCACAGTCCATCTAAAGGTTAATAGACAGGATTTGGGAGCTGGAGGGCTTCTGGTCTTACAAACCTACCTTCATAAAGCATTTGTTAAGGTAGGGTCGAGAGGCTTTTAAAAAAGAGAATTTGCGTTATTTATTTCAGACGCAGACGAATGCAATGCTTCTGTACCTTTGTGTGATGCCAACGCCAACTGTCAAAACACCGTGGGTTCATTCATTTGCACCTGTAAAATTGGTTTTACCGGAGATGGTTTCAATTGCTCTGGTAAGAAAAGCATGGAAGAAACCGGTTGTTTTGGATTCTGAAAGTTCTCAATCGCTGTTATTCTTATTTATATATTGCTTATCTACGTTGTCCAACTGAAAGAAACAGTATAACGGCAAAAATTAGAACCTACGTAGCACGCGAATTTGCCTGATGATGTCAGTTCTTGACTGAGTGTATAAGAACAAAATTAATCGTAATAATTACAAGGAAAATTAAAGATAAAAACGTAACATGACCGTCGGACTTCATGTCATCATTATGGTCAAGTGTCAACTCGTCGAAACGCCGTTTAACGTTTTAATCGTTAATTTTCCATGTAAAATGTTTATCAAAATCGATCCTTATTAGCAATTGTAATTTAGTCGAATGTGAATCTTATTTTAGCTAGTTGTTTTAAGTTAAGGCTTCATTGTTGTAAAGCACTGCTGGTTACGTATACTGACAGCGCTATAGGCGCTGTTACAATGCAACCTGTCTTGCAATTTTGTTTTGAAACAAGTTGCACAAATCGTTGCCAAGTGCGACATGCTCTGAAATGAACATGTCTCGCATTCTTTTGTTGTTGTTGCCGCAGTCGTTGCGAAAAGTAGAAGTCGGTTTTACTTCTCGCAACGGTGACTACAACAAAAACGTTGCGAGACATGTTCATTTCAGGGAATGTTACACTAGGCAACGATTCCAGTAACTTGTGTCACAACGGCGAAACGAAATTGCGAGACAAGTTGCAAGACTAATTGCCTAGTGTAACAGTGCCTAAAATAAGTGAATTATTGTATTATTTATTATTATTTTATTTCTTTCAATTAGATACCGATGAGTGTGCCAGTGGTTCTCACAACTGTGTCAGCGGTACAGCTACATGTTCTAATACAATTGGATCGTACAACTGCTCGTGCAAACCAGGTTACTTTGGAGACGGTCAAAAATCCTGTACGCCAAACGGCAAGTGTAAAATCTGGCTTCATTTGGGTGATTTGTAACCATGAAAAATAGTGAAAAAGAAGCGATGTTAGCGTTAATTTGTAATAAATTTGCTAAAATCCCTTGAAAAAAGAAAAAAAGAGAGAGAGAGAGAGAGAGAGAGAGAGAGAGAGAGAGAGAGAGAGAGAGAGAGAGAGAGAGAGAGAGAGAGAGAGAGAGAGAGAGAGAGAGAGAGAGAGAGAGAGAGAGAGAGAGAGAGAGAGAGAGAGAGAGAGAGAGAGAGAGAAACTAATACTCGAAAAACTATGTGATGTTAAAATGAGCCAAGAATAAATCTGGTCCCTTATATCTATAAGCCACCTGTATAGAAGGCAAAGCAGTGTAATTTCTAAAGGAGATTGACTTTTAAACCTCCTGCCTTCTTGTAACATCAATACATAATTTCGATCAGACAGGCGAGATGTGTTAAAACTTTGTATATTTAAATTAGTGATACAAATTTCTATTGTAGCGTACGTTATATAATTTTATATTTTCATTTTTTTTTTATTTTAGAGGACCACAGGGTCATCAGTTCTATCACCGCCATTTTATTTTATTTTATTTCTATCACTTTATTTTAAGAGGGTCACACTTTAAACAATCTCGTACTCAGAGTCTCCAGGCTATTTTGCCAGCAGTTGGTCGCCAGGAGAGAGGCTGTAGAATTTGAAAAAAAATTGAATTTTCGATAGGCTGCCCCGTAACGGCTTGCATTGCTTTACCGCAGTAATCCTACAATAATAAAATTCCAGTGTTGCAGAGTCTCCCAAGCCTGAGGACTCTGGGTACGAGATTGTTTCAGATTTAACCCTCTTAAAATAAAGTCTATTGTATTGTATTGAATTGTTAATGATTGCAATGCAAGAGTTTTGGCTTATTTAATTTAATTGATGTGTTAAATTGACTTATAATTAATTTAATTTAAAGTATACATTTCAATTTTTAGAGTGCGATAACTACCAAAACTTGACAAGCGCTGACCGTCACATAAAGTACGGTAATTCGCCTCTCCTTTGTGACAACGCCCTTGGACCTTCATGGTTCCGTTTCCAAGGAAGCGCGGGAACAAAAATGCCTACTTCATGTACTCATACTCACAGATGTGGGACACATTCCACGGGTTGGCTACAGGATCCCCACCCCACAGTGCAAGAGGGCAAAGCCACCAAGCGGGTCTGTTTCAGTTGGCTATCAAACTGCTGTACTTGGTCTATCAATATTCAAGTGCTGAACTGCAGTGGTTACTATTTGTACTTCATCAATGGAACACCTCCCGAACATCCCTGTCACCTCCGTTACTGTGGCACTGACTGAGAATGGCCCGAATCTATTTGAAAACCGCGATAGTGTTGTAATTGTTTAAAGGGGGTAGTCTCACCTATTTGTGCTGTGACTTTGAATGGCAGAAAAACATATTTGCATCCATTCGACGGAATCGTTAAAATAATGGTTCAATTTTGTTAACAGTAACCCTAATACTACTCAGAAACTAGTGTTAGTTACTTTTGGCCGCGGATGGCCAAGATTGAAATGGATTGAAACTTGAAAAAAATTGGCCATTTTTTTCAAGTTCCTCCATCATATTTGGAGAAATCGCTAAAAATAAAACTGATTATAGTTTGTTTGTTTTTTTCAAGAGAAACCAGTTAATATTTTCTTCTCTGTGCTCCAAGAGCATTTTGATGTTAGCGAAAAAGGTATCTTGTCAAATATTTATTAATAAGTAGTTTCGACCAAGATGCAGAGAAATCTCTGACAGGACCCCTTTAAAAGGTCTATTTTAGTGAAGCCGAAAAGTGATGAATAACTCTAGTGGTCCTAGAACCGATTTGATCCTAATTTGAAGCAAACAAACCGACAAAAAACTTTACAGACATTTCTGAACTCAGGTTAAGTCGGGAGTACCGCACGGATCATTAGTAAACGATAATTAACTTTGTTTTTAATACTAATGACACACATGATTAGAAAGGGTAACAGTTCATAAATCGCTTGGAACCTCTTGTGCTCACATGAATTATCATAAAGAAAGAAAGAAAGAAAGAAAGAAAGAAAGAAAGAAAGAAAGAAAGAAAGAAAGAAAGAAAGAAAGAAAGAAAGAAAGAAAGAAAGAAAGAAGGAAGGAAGGAAGGAAGGAAGGAAGGAAGGAAGGAAGGAAGGAATGAATGAATGAATAAAAAAAAAGAAAGAAAAAAAGAATTCATATTTTAGGCAACTTTTAGAGCGTGGAGACTGACGTAACTAAGGGGTTTTTGAGTCAGTCTCCAGCTTTTTATGTTTGTGAAGTATGGAAAAATAAGTAACAAACAGAGAATGCATATTTTCTCGAAATAAAATTTCAGCCGGTCTAGCAGCCTTAGAGCGCCTATGCTCTATCTAACGCATGGCATTGCAGTATTTCTTAGCACGTGCCAAGTTTGCCAAGTTTGCCAAGTTTGGTAGTGGCCATCAGAAAAAGTGTACCAAAATAAACCATTTTAAAGTCCTACATTGTATCGACTTTGCGTCAATTTTTCTATACCCACAGGATTTACCCAGTGCACAAACCGAGATCTCGGTAACCGGGCTAGCCCGCCTTGTCATATGAACACATCGAAATTTTTATAAAGAAAAGAGTGGCAAGGGGAGATTTCGCAAACCGAGTCAGCCCGCTCGAGCGGGCTCATATGAAGAGGCCCTTAGACTGACGTCTGACGTCATGAAGTCACATGCCAACCATCAATTACCTTAAGAGTTACTGACTGTAACTGTCAAAAATCCCACGACAGTTATGAAATTTCATATTTCATTTTATTTCACCTTAAATGTCCCCTTTGGTGAACTATTTTCAAAAACCACAATCAAAAGATCCACCGCTTTTTGGTTTTTCTAAAAATTAGAAAAGTTGAATTAACAGCTATACGCCCGATTCAGCAATCTGGAGAAACGGGAAAATCGTGCATCTTTAGAAGGCTTGCACACAGCAACGGGAGCTACTCCCGTTTTTTTTATCTCGGCTGCAAGTAAATCTTTCTACTATCTCTTGTTAAATGTAAAAGTGAAGCCGCAAGTCTTATTTTTAATGTGCTAATTCATTAGTTTAAGATAGCGTCCTTAAAGTTAAGGTTTTTTATTCTCAACGACAAATATCGAGGCAGGTATTTAATACTTTAGTTCCTTTACAATACCATGTCATTATTTCAAATTTTGAAAGTAATAAATATTAGAAACCGTAGGACTCGATCTACATGATAAATTTTGCCGACATATTTTAAGCGTCCGTCATAACAGTTACAAACTTGGTGTCAAATCTAACCAAATGAACTATCATACTCTTGCTATCTACATAAAAAAAAATATTTGAAAAGATAAATGGCTCATCTCCAAGACATCTACTAGCTTTCTGTGTCGATTTATAGAGTTGAAACACAACAACAACGTATTCACATAGCCGGCATAGGCAATCATGCGTTAACTAAATTTTCTCCGAAAATACAAAAAGAACTTTGTACTCTACATGCTGTTATAAGTATTTTTTATCAAGTCAATGACAGACGGCTTACCTCACTTACTTTACTGCTTGACTGTAAGGTATAAATTATAAAACGACAAGATTATTTGCAATTCTACTGAAGAATGTACCATCCATAATCGAATCCTGAAGGTATTAATTATTTTTTATGTTTTAATTTCAAGTTGGAATTTCGCAGCAAAACTTTTGCAGCAAAGCTTTGTTATTAATTTTAACATCACATTTCACTTGATTTCTTTTGATATTAAAAGGTTTAAAAAAAAACTCAGACAATTTCCTACCCGTGGAGATATTTCATCATTACGTATGCATAGATTTAAACATATTTCAGTTTTATATTAAAACATTGAAACCGCTAAATAAAGTGACGCAAATGTCAATGATAATGCATCCTGTCTTGAAATACCTTTATCGTGATTATTAGAAAATGTTACGTTCACAAATTCTTGCTGTTAACCTCAATTTCTTTTACTCGCAAAGTAAAAAACGAAGCATTAATCACGTCAGTAAAAGGTAGAAATATTTTCCAAAACATTGAAGAGTTCTGTTGACAGGTACAAAAAATTTCCACTCCACGTAATATTTTTTTGATCGCCTTTGGTCGTATTTGACGCTTAATTTGCCGTCAATTCGTTGTACCAAGAAAATGTATTTTGCTTTGTTGTTCCTTATCACCGCAAAACGCTAATTTCTAAACTGGTATGCTTTAAAGTTAGGGAAGTTTTTCTCTCTTCACATTGTAGACTTTAATTAATAAAGAATCATAATAGCCATAAAATGATGATTTGAGATAAGAGTTTGAAATAGTTACAGACGAGTGTTTTCCGCTTTCTTTCTCTTAGTAATATTTATTTTTTTTCTCAAATTTCTTTGCAAAAAAAAAAAAAAAATCGAAAAAAAAAGCACAGCTTTCTTCCTTCTAACATCCCAAAACATTTTATAATATCCTTATAAAATTAGCAAATGGCAAATTGATGTAAACTTGAAAAAGGGAGCTGTCTGAATGCGAACTGATCACATTTTCATTGGTTTTAATTAGGACGACAGGTAAACGGACCCTCAAATTAACCTACGAAATGAAAATAAAGAAGCCCCCGAGGGTTTTAGCACTTTTATAACATAGAGGACAAAAGCACTGAATGCTGATCGGTTGAAACATAGGGCATTTGTATTTTTAATTTTCCTTTCACCAAGGGCAAAATTACTCACTCCTAATTGGTCGAGCGGCGAAATACTTGCTCCTGATTGGCTGAGTACGCCATTTCTACATTTAGTTGGTTTCTTCATTTTGTGCCGCAACAACAACGAACTCTTTCATCTTCTGTTTGACTAATGGAGCGAATTTGCATCGTGATCAATAGGCTATGGTATAATTGGTGGTATGTTGGCCAAAATAGTGTTTCTAAGGCTAAAAGCATAAGCTAGACAAATAATGGTTTTCATCTGTCCAATATCTGTCCTACGCAGCTGACAATTATCTACGCTATTAGTCTTTCGTGTAAAACTTTATTCAAGCTCTTTATTCAAGGCACGTAATTCAACCTAAAACATCTCTCGCTGCTGGTTAAATTTTGTCTGTAGAGTTTGATCTTCGGCTCCGTTGGTTGTCAAGGTATGTCGTTTAGCCAGTTGTCTTGCTAACACTCATGAAAACAAAAATTGTGCAAGGGGCAAAGTTCAATCTATCCTATGAATTTTGCAACTGATCAGTAATATGGAGTCCCGTTAGTTAGCACCAGAAAATGTGTTTTTTGTGGCCCATTGAAACAAATTCTAACTTTTTCAATATCGTATTACGGGACAGCGTTTGCTTAAATTTCGACCCAGTAGTCTTCAAAAAACATTGTCGTGAGGCTGGAATGAAAAAAGAAGTTTGCTTCGCTAGATTCTGCGTTGAATTTCTTTACATTCGTTTTTGCAATTAGAGGCAATCAATTGTTTTTCTTGATGAAATACTTGTTTAAAGGGTGTTATTCACCCCTGAAACTTGATTAAATTGAGATGACAACTAACGGTTTCTTCAGCAAATACCAATCCATAATTTTTTTTATACCGGAAAACTAATTTCTTTTGCTTTTGAAAGGCTGTCGTTTGAAGAGTGAAATATGCCATATACAATTTTGGAAAGACAGCACCTGCTCGGAGTTTCGAGGATTAAGATTCTGTTCTCTTGAAGTTTCTGCTAGTTAAATTCTTGGATAAAGAATCCGAACAGATTAAGTTGTGCTAGCTTACACAAATATGCCCTTAAAATGGCCACAAAATGATCGACGGACGCAGAAACGGAAAATGTTGAGTATTTTCCTATTTTTTTTGAAACCACTATACCACGACACTCATGAATATTCTTGTCGATTTAATATTGAAGCTCCGAACAGTGTTTAAAAAAAGTTGACAGCTTGGACATAGACCAACAAATAATTTCGATTTTTTACTTTAGAGTATTTGTAGTGTAAAACCATTAAAATAAATACGACATGATCATATTGAAATTTAGAAATTGCACATCCAAACATCTTTTAGATTTAACTGAATATTGCGCATTTAATGGGGTTACTTCTTAACTGTTGCGGTAAAAGGAAAAATACGGTACTTCTTTTAAATCTCTCTCTGATTAAGAAGTTGTGCATACAACTTATTATTTATTCCTGCGGAAATGAATGGCCATATGTGCAGACTAAGGATCATCAAAATTTGTAAATTTCTTAGCAATTTGCAAGCGGCTCTCTTTCTTACTCTATTTCTGTCTGTTGGTGGTGTAAAAGAAGCAGCCTAACAGACTAGTACAGCTGTAGGCATGCGCATAAATTCTGGAAGTACTCTGAAGAAGTACTCTGTGAGGTTAGGAACCATACAGATTACAAATCGATCAAATCTCCGGATGATCAAATGTGAGCAATTTTATAGACCTTTCTGGAAAGTGCGAAGAAAACTTAAGTTCAGTGAGCGTGGGGAGCCCACACAGTGATAACTGGTAAAAAAATACATACCGGTTTTGATACAAAATGCAACAGAACGAGGACCCAACAAAAATGAATAAATTAGCTTCACAGCAGCCAAGTAGATTTACTATTTATTCGCTTGGGTAAACTGACCGTTATTATAAGCCACATTAAGTCTGTCCCATCATCTGTCTCTCTATTTTTATCACGTTTTCCGCTCTGAAAATAAACAAGCTTCCAAGGGTTTTAGCACTTTTATAAAATAGAGGCCAAAAGCACTGAATGCTGATTGGTTGAAATAGAGGGCCCTTTTTTATTCTTAATTTTCCTTTCACCGAGAGACAAATTACTCGCTTCATGTTCTTTGGAGTTTGACTTATGGAGCGAATTTGCGAGGGTATAATTCGTGCTACAATTCGTGGTATGTTGGCCAAAATAGTGTTACTTAGGCTACAAGGATAAACTAGACAAAAAATGGCTGTCCAATATCTGTCCTACGCAGCTGACCATTATCTACGTCATTAGTCCTGTGTAAAACTTTATTCAAGCTCTCTATTCAAGGCACGTAATTCAACCCAAAACATCTCTCGCTGCTGGTTAAATTTTGTTTGTAGAGTTTGATCTTCGGCTCCGTTGGTTATCAAGTTATGTAGTTTAGCCAGTTGTCTTGCGATCACTCATGAAAACAAAAGTTGTGCAAGGGGCAAAGTTCAATCTATTCTATGAATTTTGTAACTGATCAGTAATATGGAATCCTGTTAGTTAGCAACAGAAACTGTTTTTTTTTTCCCTCTGGCCCATTTAAACAAATTCTTACTTTTTCAATATTGTATTACTGGACAGCGTTTGCTTAAATTTTGACTCAATGGTCTTGAAAAAAGATTGCTAAGAGGCTGGAATGAAAAAAAAAGTTTGCTTTGCGAGATTCTGCAAGGCTGGTCCTCTTGACAAAGGACCGTTCGTAAAGAGGTCGATCGACGAGTCTGGTTACTGCGTGGAATTTCTTTACCTTCGTGTTTGCTATCAGAGGCAAACAGAAGTTTTTCTTGATGATTGAAATACTTGTTCGGATGGTGTTATTCGCTCCTGAAACTCGATTAAATTGAGATGACAACTAACGTTTTCTTCAGCAAATGTCACTCCATAATTTTGCGGTCGTTTGAAGAATGAAGTATGCCATGTACAATTTTAGAAAGACAGCATTCAAGCTCTTTATTCAAGGCACGTAATTCAACCCAAAACATCTCTCGCTGCTGGTTAAACTTTGTCTGTAAAGTTTGATCTTCGGCTCCGTTGGTTATCAAGTTGTGTAGTTTAGCCAGTTGTCTTGCGACCACTCATGAAAACAAAAGTTGTGCAAGGGGCAAAGTTCAATCTATCCTATGAATTTTGTAACTGATTAGTAATATGGAGTCCTGTTAGTTGGCAGCATGAACTGTGCTTTTCTGTGGCCCATTGAAACAAATTCTTACTTTTTCAATATTTTATTACTGGACACCGTTTGCTTTAACCGAATGGTCTTGAAAAAAGGTTGCTGTGAGGCTGGAATGAAAAAAGAAGTTTGCCTTGCGAGATTCTGCAAGGCTGTTCCACCTGAAAAAAGACCGTTCGTAAAGAGGTCGATCGACGAGTCTGGTTACTGCGTTGAATTTGTTTACCTTGGTGTTTGCCATTAGAGGCAATCACTTGTTTTTCTTGATGAAATACTTGTTCGGAGGGTGTTATTCACCCCTAAAACTCGATTAAATCGGGATGACAACTAACGTGTTCTTCAGCAAATGTCACTTTATAAATTTTTTTAATACCGGAAAACTAATCCCTTTTGCTTTTGAAAGGTGGTCGTTTAAAGTGTCATATGTGCCATCTACAAGTTTGGAAGTCCAGCACCTGCTCGGAGTTTCGAGGATTAAGATTCTGTTCCCTTGAACTCTCTACTCGTTAAATTCCTGGTTAAAGAATCCGAACAGATTAAGTTGTGCTAGCTTACACAAATATGCCCTTAAAATGGCCATAAAACGATTGACGGACGCAGAAACGGGAAATGTTGAGTATTTATCTTTTTTTTGAAACCACTATACCACGACACTCATGAATATTCTTGTCAATTTAAGACTCAAGCTCCAAACAGTGACTGTTTAAAAACATAATCACGATAAAAGAATATGAAAAGCAGTTGTAAAGAGTTCTTTCATAAAACTTTGAACAGCTTCCTTTTTTTTTGAAACGGAGGAGGGGGTTTGTTTCTAAATAAAGTGTGGTGCGGGTTTGGTGGGAAGTCAAACGAAGGTGAAAGCAAAACGCCGGCAACGTTCACAACGTCACGATCAGCACTGAAATCTCTTTACGGTGATCACGCTCGTTTGAAGTGTTTTGTGGTGCCAAACATTTGCTCGTTGCACTTCACCTTCTTTTGGTTAGGATTTGGCGCTAGTTTTGATCAATACTGCATCATTTTATGACAGGTTGCACAGTGTTGCCTGGTGTGGCCTGTTGCATGTTTTAACATGACAAGGAGCCCGCATTCGTACATGTACGTTACAGCAACTGTGTTTCTGATGTGTCACGTGCTCTCTCAAGTAGAAGCTCAGCAATGTAAAAGTGAATTTTCCATATATGGCGCGAAGTTAAAGGGGCACATCTTTGAAGAGAAAAAGACTGTCAATTTCTTGAACTGTGTAGAGCGGTGTAACTCGAACTTAAGATGTCAAAGCGTTAATTACGTCATCAGTCAATATGTGTGTGAGTTAAACCGGCGCACGAAGGAGGCCAGACCAGAAGACTTTGTTTCAGATACAGATCGAATTTACGTAACAAGGCTAAGTGGCAGAGGTATGATGGTTCCTAGATGGATACTCCAAAATAAGGCTGGACACCTTGTGATGTTTACACAACTAGTCAGAGTTAAGAGTGATACCGCTGACGTAGACAAGAACAGAAGCCCATCTGTTAGGCAGAGAACTGAGAATAGAGCTTCATTTAGGCAGGGAACATCCGTTTTGAGGGTTAAGCACTGATGTACACTATTTAGAATTAAGAAAACGGTTACCTGTCATCTGTTGTCATGGCTAATTTTCTGAATAAGTTAAAAATTACCATTTTCGTCAGCTGGCCCTCTTTGGTCTAGTGAATATGGAAAGAAGATATGAAGCAAATGACCCAGGCTGAAGGTGTACATTAATTACACTTCTTTTACCGTAAAAATCATACGATTTCTGTTTTGTAAACAACATTAGGTGTCCAGGCTGGTTTTGAAGTATCTATTCTACGAACTAATGTATACTAATACAGCATGATAAGTCAGTTCATTCTTGTTAAGCAAACAGGTTTTCTTAAATCAAACTAATGCCCCATTCACACCAAGGCTTAAGCACGTTTAAAAGCTGTTTAGTTAAACACAGTTTAAAATTGTTTCCTTCATAAAAGCTGCTTTAGGATTTTTTGTCGACTACAGATTTAGCAAAAATGAAAGCATAAGTTAAAGCTTGCTTGCATCCTATGTCAAAGCCGATGGTTCAGCTTTCTGTTACCAATTTTCATTTTAATAAACTTGCATGTTTAATTAAACATGTTTTATTGGTGTGAATGGGGCTTAAGACACAGGCCATTTCGGTTGGAATGAATTCTGAAAAGGATAACATTTACATTGTTAGAATAACTGAAGCTTAAAAGGTGCCTTAAATGCCCATGCAGGCCGAGTGCTTTTCTTTGTTAATTGTAGCGGAGCTCTCGCGCGCGCCGCAGGCGCGCGCAGCGGAGCCCCATAGCTAAGAGAATTTGGTAACCCGTGAACGCGAGAAAATTTGGGTTGGTTATGACGTCACTGTCCGTCCGGCGTACGTACGTGCGTACGTCCGTACGTCCTTCCACCCCTCTATGTAAGCCATTGTGAAATGCCACAGTCAACCTGTGTGGCAACCCGCGTTTTTCTTGTTTTTCGGCGGGAAGTTGCATTGCCAACTGCGTTTTAGAAAAAGAAAAGCAAAACATAATTTTAAAGACGACAAAATACAAAGTCAATTTTTGTGACTGACAGCGGGAGAAACAGCAAGACGTCTAGCGGTGGAGGAAACAAATTGACTGGCACGTCATCAGAATCTTGAAGTGAAACCATTTTACTCCGATCCGGCGCTACAAAACGTTGGACTTTTCCTCTAGAAGTGAAACGTTTCGTCCACTTGACGTTGTAAAGCAAACGACAAAAATCAACATGGAATAAAAAGACTGATTATTCTCAGAAGAGGCGAGTATATTCATGTGATTTTGTTGACAAAACTTTGCCTGATTGCTATCGTGCAAGATCCTGTTTTCTTGCAGTGTTGACACGCCGTGTAATTTAAACTTGAGCTTAATATTGCTAACTTCAGAGCAGTCTTTTGAGCTCATGTTTTTTTTTCGGTCCATGTTTAAAATGTCCTTTGGAGTTATATTTTTTAATCTCCTGCGATCTCCTCCAAATTTTACCTTTCAACAGCGGGAGAAAGAGTAAGACTACGCGCGGCGGGAATTTACATGAACGGGGCATTGATCATAAACAGCAGGCGCCGTGAGTCTTGAAGGGGCAACCCTAAAAACCGGAACGGCGGAAAGGCAGAAAATCACCCCAAATCCAAGAACACGGAACAGGTAAGGGTTAGGGTCAAGGTTACAGTTTATTTGGGGTGATTTCCTCCGTTCCATGCTTTAGGATTTGTAGTGATTTTCCACCATTCCACCGTTCCTGCTTTTAGCGTCGCCGATCGTGAAGTGAATCATTGTACTCCGATCCGGCGCGACGAGAAGTTGGATTTTTCCTCTTCATTCTTGAAGTGAAACGTTTCGCTCACTTAACGCTGTAAAACGAACGAAAAAATCAGCAATGGAATAAAAGGACTGGCTATTCTCAGAAGAGGCAAGTACATGTATATTCATGTGATTTTGTAGACAAAACTTTGCTCATTTGCGGCTGTTTTGCAATAAATTGATTTCTTGCTGTGTTGACACGCAGTTAATACTGCTAACTTCAGAGTTTTCCTTTTAGCTCATTTTTTTTCGGTTTATGTTCATTATTTCGATCCCTTGGCGTTTTATTTTTTAATCTGGTCCAATTTTGCTTTCCAACAGCGGGAAAAAGAGCAAGGCGAATAGCGGCGAAAAAGGACTGTTCTAGAGGCGGCACATTATAAACAGCGGATCTGATCTTCGAAAAAACGTTAGATTTTTCCTCTTGAAGTGAAACGTTTTGCTCATTTAACGTTGTAAAACGAACCAAAAAATCAGCAATGGAATAAAAGGACTGGTTATTTCCAAAGAGGCGAGTATATTGAAGCTTAAATCTTATATGTGATTTTGTTAACAAAACTTTGCTGTCGACTTTTGCAAGTAATTTTTTTGCAGTGTTCACACTGCAACATGTTTAACTTAAGCTACTGCTAACTTCAGAAAAGTCTCTTGAGCTCATTTTTCGGTCCATGTTCGTTATTTCCCCTGGAGTTTTATTTTCTAATCTCGTTCCTTTTTGCTTCATGTAAGAAAATTTGATTCTCAGGTAAAATAGTCAGTGAAACAAACGTCCCGTAACACTTTGTTATCGTTAGCTAGCATAAACTACTGACAAGTTTTTGTCGCATATATTCCTAATTTTTGCATTTATTTCTGACAATGTTCACAGAGAACAAACACCAATACTTTAAAGGATAGGATATGTCTTTTCAAAGAACGTTAAAAGCGAAATTCAATGTAAAATTAGTCATTAGTGTGACCTCATTTTCATCATAACATCAAAAGTACGCAAAATTTGACGCTTGTTTGTGCAAATTTTTGAAGATCGTCATTAGTTTATCTCTGTTCTGATTGTTGTGAATTATCACAGTTTGTTTTTTTTTTTTTTTTTTTTTCATTTATTACTCCAGGATACATGTATATTTTAAGTCTGTTTCATGATTAGTGTAGCCTTTTTCTCTGAGGTTTATGGTTGATCAACAAAATTTGCCTAAGACTGAGTGACAGTTCGCCTCAATCATCTTTAAAACTAAAAAGAATAATAACAACAAAATAATACTTTGAGCGTGAAGAAAACTATCAAAACTCGATTAATAGCCAATCCCGACCTGAATATTTTCCTGTACAGTGTACATAATATTTTGATATTTTTTTGTACCCCCCACTCACATCCATGTAGCTTTAAGAATTTCAGTTGTGCTGAAATGGGGTTGTGGGTTTCAAGAGGACACCTTACTTACTACACCTTATTGTACCTTATTGTATAGCCGATAGTATTTTTATTTGCATGAGGCCGAGTAGAATTAAGGTTTAATTTTCAAGCGGCAGGGGTATTTTGCAGAACACCGAATGTTGAATCTATAGAAGTCCTTTAATGCAATGGCTGCCATAACAACAAATTAAAGCTAACCATCTGTATAATCAATGTTAGCCCTAAACAGAAAAGAAATGTGCTTAGACCTTCATAACTTTGTTCGTTGCTTAATAGGTGTCTCGCGTCCAAGCGATGTAGAGCGTCCGGTTTAAACTGTGGATACCTAACCCCCACATCAAATTAATTAAAGCTTATATAGAGCCAGCTTATTAAACTATACCAAGAATTTTGAAAGAAAATGAATTGTCGAATTTTTAGCGCTGCTTTCTTGAATCAATTTTTTCACTTGGAGGGGGCACTTGCTAAAACTCAAATGGAATTTGATTGTTTACCTTCAATTTTGGACAGTAGCTAGTTTAACATATAAGGAACAAAGACGTGTCGCAATTTTTTTCGTTTGAAATATTTTTTCTCCGAGTGATTTTTATACGATCACTTCACATTTCTTTAATCGTATTTCGAAAATGTTCTGTAACTTTTCACTGCAATTGAATATCACAGAACGCAGACATGTTTTTTTTGCGCTTTGGGTGTACCGGAAGCTGAGAAGCAAATTAAATTAGCGAAAAACAAAATTCACTTGACTTGTAGCCTTTAAAAGGTGATTCGGATGCTCACATTTAGAGGTGGTAAAAAATTCGACAATTCATTTAATTTCAAAATTCTTGATATAGTTTGATAGCCAGCTCTATAAGCTTTAATTTGATATAGGGGTTTACTTATCTACAGTTTAAACCGGACATGCTACATTGCTTGGACGCGAAAGACCCCTAAAGGTATACGGTAACCTTACTGCTAAACTGCTATAGGTGGCGTAAAATGCGACATTCGGCGTTCAGCATTCTGCAAAATACCCCTTCCAGTTAACAACTAACAATATTCTAAGCACTTTTGTTATACTATTTAGGGTTAAGCGTACCAATAATTATTGACTGCAGTGTGTCCACTTCTAGTGCTGCACTTTTTATTTGCCGGCAATGGTATTCACACTCACTATCATCATTCTCACTCAGCATCCCCTCAGTTTCACTGCACCATGTTTCACCCACAACAACAGTGTCGTCTCCACCTTTTTGATCATTATCATCAGATGTGGGTTTGTTAGCCTGTAAAAGACGCTGGCCTGGGACTTTCATTGTCGCTAATGTCTGTCCCCTTTTCTTCTTGTAGATGACTGGTTATTAGCACAATCCTTTTCATTTCTTAATTTTTTTCTTGTATGGAAGGGAGGGTTTTTTCAAGAGAGTGTTAAGTTATATAAAAAAGAGATTTTAACCCTCCAGATAGTGGTAACTCTTCCCAATTGTTATCCTCATTCTCTGTTTCCTCGCTTCTCAATGGTTGCTTGACTTCGCAATCATTGGAAAAATGGAGATGTTTTGAATGCACTATCGGTATATTTTCACTAGCTCCTCAGAAACCACAAACTATAGCAGAAGAAAAGTCTGCAATTTTTGTCGCTGTGTTCAGCTTTCCTTTATTGAAGGAATTAGGCATAAAGTCATCAACAGTACTGGTCATGCTGTTCCATCTAAAGAAGTAGCCGGAGATTCAAAGACATTTTAATTTGTACCTTAACTGGAAAGGGAATGGAATTCTGTCCATTATGGAGCCAGCCAACCATTTTCACATGAAGCACACTGCTGCTCTTTCTTAACCTCGCAGGTGTCTTTGACAAATTCCATGTATAACTCTAGCCACAAATTTTTGCAAAATAATAATTATAGCCAGGTACATGTTTTTTTATGGATTTTCCTAGGAATTTCATTCCCATTCAAAAACGTGCGTGGGCTCTGGGGACGAGATTGGGGTACAAGCGCAAAGATCAACCAATTACCAACCCTTGCTCGGTGAAAGGAAAATTAAGAACAAAAGCCCTCTGTTACAAAAAATCAGCCTTAAATAATTGTGCTCTCTGTATTACCAGGAGCCGATGGTCATGGGGTCCTGATATTACATTGTTGATGGGGAGTTTGCTGCATATGCATTAAAAATATACATGTATATCATGACTTTAGAAAGGATAAGCAGATTTCTATAAATGCTATAAAAAAAAAATTGGAGCTCCGCTTTTAGGCTTGGCTAAATATATATATTAGTAACGCAAACACAGGGTCACTCAGCCAGGGTGAGGGTTGGGGCGGGGGAGGGGGGGGGGGGGGGAGGTTTAATGGTGCGACGAAACTTGACTGTCCCTGGGTCTCCGAGGATGGGGTAACGTGTGAAACAAAGAACGAACGTGGTAACTGTAGCATGATAAAACCTGTCTTTGTTTTGTCTTGTTTTTTTTTTCAGTTCCTCTAGGTTCAATTCCTGATTTGCCTTCTGCCTCATGCCTAGAGATCAAGGCTAGTGAAGGAGATAATGTAGTCAGCGGTAACTATTGGCTCGATTCAGTCAAACCTGACCAGAGTGTTTTGGCTCCTTGTAACATGCTAACGGGTGGTGAGTTATCCAGCAAATATCATGGAAAACAAATCGTGTCCTCGAGATTTTAGCTACATTCATTTCTTTTGCTCTTTTCATCATCATCATCATCACCAATAAATCCGCAATATCGACCCGGCATCGTCCTTTCTACCTACATTGTATTGTTAACCTAACATCGGCGACTAATCAAACTATTGCTTCTCTGTTCTACGGGTCGATTGAGACAGTAATACTTTATTGTATGCGACCACAATACAAATATGTTCAAAACCCAAGGACAGCTTTAGAATAAGACATTAGGGCTGTTTATACGAGAGATATTAAGCTGCGTCTTAAGTTTATCTGAGCACAAAAATGTTCTGTTTAAAACGAAGGCAAGGCTTACTAAGCCGCGACTTAAGCTAGCTGAGTCGTGACCTTTATTGCATTTATACGGTAAGTCTAGTCGCGATATATTTCCTTCGTGTAAACGGCTCTGTTATTATTATGATGAGAATTGTATAGTACGACGTTAAATACTATACACATCGCGTAAGTTGGTGCAGTTGTGAGCAAAAGCCGAACCGCATAAATCGGCCTTATCACCTACTATGATTCAATACGCCTCACAGTCCACCCAAAGGTTAATAGACAGGATTTGGGAAGAGGGCTTCTGGTCTTACAAACCTACCTTCATAAAGTATTTGTTTAGGTAGGGTCGAGAGGTTTTTAAGACGAAAATTTGCCTTATTTATTTCAGATGTAGACGAATGCAATGCTTCTGTCCCTTTGTGTGATGCCAACGCCAACTGTCAAAACACCGCGGGCTCATTCATTTGCACCTGTAAAACTGGTTTTAACGGAGATGGTTTCAATTGTACTGGTAAGAAAAACATGGAAGAAACCGGTTGTGTTGGATTCTGAAAGTTCTCAATCGCTGTTATTCTTATTTATTGCTTATCTACGTTGTCCAACTGAAAGAAAACAGTGTAACAGCAAAAATTAAACCTAGTCCACCCAAAGGTTAATAGACAGGATTTGGGAAGAGGGCTTCTGGTCTTACAAACCTACCTTCATGAAGCATTTGGGTAGGGTCGAGAGGTTTTTAAAAAGAGAATTTGCGTTATTTATTTCAGACGCAGACGAGTGCAATGCTTCTGTCTCTTTGTGTGATGTCAACGCCAACTGTCAAAACACCGCGGGCTCATTCATCTGCACCTGTAAAACTGGTTTTACCGGAAATGGTTTCAACTGTGCTGGTAAGAAAAACATGGAAGAAACCGGTTGTGTTGGATTCTGAAAGTTCTCAATCGCTGTTATTTTTATTTATTGCTTATCTACGTTGTCCAACTGAAAGAAAACAGTGTAACAGCAAAAATTAAAACCTATGTAGCAGCTGACTTTGTGCAACAATTTTTCTGATGATGACAGTTCTTGACTGAGTTTATAAGAACAAAATTAATTGTAATAATTACAAGGAAAATTAACGATAAAAATGTAACATTTTTTTGACGACTTTATGTCATCATTGTCAAGTGTCAACTCGTCGAAACGTCGTATTACTTTTAATTTTAATCGTCAATTTTCCATGAAAAATGTTTATCGAAATCGCGCTTTATTAGAAATTATAATTTAGTCGAATGTTAGTCTTTATAGTCTTGAGGTTTTATTGTTGTAAAGCACTGTTGGTTACGTATACTGACAGCACTATAGGCGCTATTACACTAAGCAATTTTTCTAACAACTTGTCTTGCAATTTTGTTGCGACACAAGTTTCACGAATCATTGCCAAGTGTAACATGCTCTGAAATGAACATGTCTCACAATTTTGTTGTTGTTGCCGCAATCGTTGCGACTGCAACAAAAACGTTCTCATTGTTCTTGTCCACCAACATGGCCCCCATGACGTCACATGCAAATCATCAATATGGCCGCCTTGCCTCTTCTAAGCAAAAACCTCTGACCCTTCTTCAGTACAGCGGAGCTCTTAGAAAACAAGACATTTTGCCTTGTAGGGTCAAAATTTCATGTTCGTACGCTGTGATTGGTGGATTCCGATCCACTTTGTCGGTCGGTTTGTCGGTTTTCAGTGGTCAGCGTACGGGAGAATGCCAAAATATTATTGGTTATTTCCCAAACATTGTCGTATACGCTTTTGCGCCTTTTTTGGACAAACTTTGCCGAAACGGCTGTAAATGACAGGCAACAGAAAAACACTCAAATCGGCGTTAGTTAGGTTTTCAAACTCAGAGTCCGCATGTTATTGAAAGTCGCAGTAAGTATAAACTCTGGCTTCATGACGGATTTGGGTGATTTGTAACCATGCAAAATAGTGAAAAAGAAGCGATTTTAGCGTTAATTTGTAATAAATTTGCTTAAATCCCGTGGAAAAAAAAAAAAAGAGCGAGAAACTGATGCTCAAAAAACTCAGTGATGTTAAAATGAGTACAAGAATAAATCTGGTCCTTAATTTGTATAAGTCACCTGTATAGAAGGCAAAGCAGTGTAATTTCTAAAGGAGATTGACTTTCAAACTTTTTTCCTTCTTTTAACATCAATACATAATTTCGATCAGACAGGCGAGATGTGTTAAAACTTTGTATATTTAAATTAGTCACATAAATATGTACTGTTGCGTACGTTATATAATTTTATATTTACATACCTTATGTTTATTTTAGAGGGCCACAGGGTCATCAGTTCTATCACTGTCTTTTTATTTCATTTCTATCACTTTATTTTAAGAAAGTAACACCTGAAACAATCTCGTACCCAGAGTCCTCGGGCTCTTTGGCCAGCAGTTGATCACCAGGAGAGAGGCTGTAGAATTTGAAAAAAAAATTAAATTTTTTATAGGCTGCCCCGTAACGGCTTGCATTGTTTTACTGCAGTAATCCTACAGTAATAAAATTCTAGTGTTGCAGAGTCTCCCGAGCCTGAAGACTATGGCTACGAGATTTTTTCAGATTGAACCCTCTGAAACTAAAGTCTATTGTATTGTATTGTATTGTATTGAATTGTTAAAAAATTGCGATGCAAGAGTTTTGGCTTATTTAATTCAATTGATGCGTTAATTTGACTTATAATTTAGTTTAACGTATACATTTCAATTTTTAGAGTGTGTTAACTACCAAAACTTGACAAGCGCTGACCGTCACAAAACGTACGGCAAATCGCCTACCCTTTGTGACAACGCCCTTGGACCTTCATGGTTCCGTTTCCAAGGAAACGCGGGAACAAAAATGCCAACTTCATGTACTCGTACTTTCAGATGTGGGACAGATTCCACGGGTTGGCTAGAGAGTCGCCACCCCACGGTTTCTCAGATGTATGCTTAAAAGGACCTGCAGAGCTACAGGAAATACAAGGTTCCGCTTTCAGCCGTAGGTAAGTTTTTCTAAAGTTCGCTTAGTATCAAACCTTAGTGGCTTAAAAATATCGATATTAACAGATTTCCCAGAAATACCACAGAAGTGATTGACAAAGTTCTTGGTTACTTCTAAGTCGATTTCAAATCAACAACAATACATGCATCTAGCACGGTATTTAAGAAAAAAAAAATGCAAACTCCAACCTTTTATAATCACGTCCAAATCCTTAAACACATTTTGCTAAATTCAGCTTACGATATAGTGGTGCTATGCTCCAGAACATTTTGCAAAACGAAGCTAAGCTTGCCAAATCGCCCGGGGAGACAGCCTACCTATCTGATACAGGTTCTTAAAAAAATTAGCCTCTCATATTGATGCGGGTTTTTTTTTTAAATGAAAATACGATGATTACAATGTGACTTACAATACCAACATTACTTACTATACTTACAATACTAACGATCGATATTTACTATGCTTACAATACTAACCGATTACTTACAATGTTCACAATACTTACAATAATTACAATACTTACAATATTGGCAAAACTCAAAGTGCAGTTAGCTTACACTAAACTAAAGCAGCTTGGCCCACGATTTAGTAAATTGATCTACACGATCTGTTTTTGTCACAATGGTGCTGCGAATAGCGATCCTGTTATTTAGGCGTAAAACGAAACATCAAAGTCCAGAGTGCCGTTACCTGCGCTTGTAGCAAAAATATGATCAGTTTGGCAACAACGAGAGAATAGTTTTAAAAGTACTTCCCAGTGGTTTGAGTTTTGGTTCCAGCCATATGACATAGTGCTTTCAGATAAAATAAATTTTTGATTGAGTTTTTCGTGCCACCAGTTAGGAAAGCGATTCCAGAACGACGACGATACACAACAGGTAATCAACATTTGGATTACTGTTTGGTTTTCAAGGTTACATAAAGGGCAACTTTTATATATTGTTTGTTATGTCTGAGCGGAACAAGTTAGATTGTGTCAGTGAAATATTATGAATAATTTTAACCTAAAACATGATTAATTTGGGTTCTTTCAAGATGCCGAAAGGTAGCATGTAAATATTGCGGATGTTTCCTGTGGTGAAGTCATGATCCAAACTTCTATTTTCAGCGGTAGGTGCCAGGGAGCTCTTATCTAGCAAGGTGGAATATGCAGTTTTTGTAAAAAACGGATTGAGAGGTGTTAGTGTGACCCGGGCTTTCCTAACAGTGCGGAGTTCTTTCTTTTATTTAGTGGGTCTAACTCTTAGAGGTCGAAGTATGTTGTGAAGGGGGATTTCAAAGTTATATCTCTCCTCCAAGTCTGCGGTTAGTGAAAGGAAGCTGTGATTTTGGTTGAGAACGTCCTTAATATAACATATTCCTTTTCTATACCAGGCGTTAATAAAAATTGGTTTTCTATCTAAAACAATAAAGTGTTCCAAATTATGTAATTCTTAATGGAGGTATATTCGTTAAAAGCCAGTGGCTTAAAGCTCTGCCAGTAACTTAAAACGGTTCCGTAAAAATCAGGAAGGTGTGGAGGTTTTAACTGTGTCACTCTTTTGTGGTGTAATTAGTGTGCTGTAATTTAAATATGTTCGCATTTATTTGAACGTGAATGTTGTATTTGTCTATTCCGTTCAATATATAAATATACACACACCTTTTATTTTTTGTCATTTTTTCCATTATTTTAATTTACTTTTATTTTTACTTTTTTTGTATCTTAATTTTTTATTATTTTTTTTTTCGTGTTCCGGGATGTTCCGGGTTTTATCGACGGCCTGGTATTAACGCCAGTCTCTGTTTAATTATTAACGACATGTGAGTGTTAATTTGTCAAATATGAAAGTTGGTATTACAGTGAGTGATCAACCTCTCACAGTACCAAAGGAAAGCTGTTCAGTCCTTGTGAAACTTGACAATACTCTGATTTGAGAGCACCGGTGTACTGCACACTACAAGAATACCTGGATGAAATACGAGAAAGAAACTAAAACTGTTACGGAAAAAAGGTAAGTCTGTTCGTAATTTCACTCACCTACAATTGACAAGGTTTATTCGAAAATTAATCGATTATCAGTTCTCGTTTATTTGGAGGGCTAAGTTGGCAATAGCCGGTAAACAAAAATGTCATAATTCTTTGGTGGACAATAAAAATACTGATAACAACTGCAAATTTGGCTTTGGTATTAGCGAGTGTCCTTCACAAACCAAATTTTAGATATTTTAAAATTTGCAGTTTTGTTCATTTGTTTATGTTATGTCGTATTTTTTCCTTCTCTTCCCTTTACCTAAGGATGCAAGTTTAGTTCGTAAGGTCTTCAAACTTACGGACAAAATAACCCGTCGTATAGAAACGATAAATCTGATAGAAATAAATGTTTTTTTGGCTTTAGAGATGTGGAAACTGCAAGATAGAGCTACCGGCCTTCGCTAATTTGAGCCAATTGGTCATAAATTTTTAATCACAATGAGTAAGCGTTGAAACATTTCTTCTCACAACGGGAAGGGGTTTTAATTGCTCGATTTAAAGCATTGCGAGGATCGAAGCATCATGGACTAAAAGCTACATTCGAATCTGAATGCCGAAATTTTATTTCTGAAAATGAAACAAACGAGAGTAAAGGGATATTCATGGTTTATTTTTGTATTTGGAAAGTGTTATATAAAACCAATATTTTATTATACTGTTGGCACTTTGTGGGGGTTTAATACACTCGATTGCAAAAACGTTGACACCTTAAAAGCATAAACCGTGAGCGATAAGACCCAACAGATTTGTGGGTAATGTTTAAAACATTACCTCATTTCCATAATCAATAATTTACCATTCTCATTCTTTGCAAGAAAGAATACAGTGCTGACTTAATTCTTCCGAATAATTTTCTACCAAGTATTGCTTAAGTTCATTGACTGATTTGAACTTAAGCAAATCGCGATTGGCCCTTGTTGGCCAAATTGGAGACTTTAAGGAAAGCTTGGACAGTTTCCATCATTCACCACGTGCAACTAGTTTTGGTCCAGTCAACCGTCGCACGAGAATAGAATATTACGCAAATAAATTTAACATGCACTTATAGCCATAAAGCCATTGGATCTTATCGTTCACGGTTTATGCTTTTTAGGTGTCAACGTTTTTGCAATCGAGTGTGTACGGAGGTAAATGTCCTTTGTTGGCCCGTCACAATCACTAATTACCTCAGGGATCTTAAAGCCTCGTCACCAAAACGAGGATGCACATCAGTGACAGCAACATTGAAATTGAATGGGTTCCAAAGCTAAAAAAACATTTATTAAGTCATAGATGAAATAGAAGAAACAAGCTAAAACTGATACGGAAAAAAGGGTAAGTCTATTCGTAATTTCTCTCGCCTATAATCGACAAGGTTTATCCGAAAATTAAGCGATTATCAGTTCCCGTTTATTTGGAGGGCTAAGTTGGCAATAGCCGGTAAAAAATGTCATAATTCTTCGGTGGGCAAAAAAATACTGATAACAACTGCAAATCTGGCTTTGGTATTAGCGAGTGTCCCTGCATGAGAAATCATATTTCAGGTTTTATATAATATAATTTTTAATCACAATGAGTAAGCGTTGAAATATTTCTCAGGGGCACCCAACGACAGTTTTCTCTCAGATCCTTTGAAACGCTATTTTAGGCTATCTGGAGTGCCTTTAAAGCTCTGTAGGTTCATTTTAGACCGCGCTATAATATTTTTATCTGTTCGGTCGCTCTAGGGGAACTTGAGTCTTTTCGAAATTACTAGGTCATCGTTTGTCCTATTCCCGAAAACCTTAGGTCTTATTTCCTTTCCGAAAATCTTAGCTGACCTTTTTTCGGTACCCGAAACGACATTTTTATCAATCCGAAAACACCAGGCCTTAAATTTCCCATATCACGAAAGTTCGAGGTAAAAATTCCCTTTAGAAAATTGTAGGGGATTAAGGGCCTTCCGAACAGATACTTTACCGAAACGATCCGTTGGGTGTCCCTGATTTCTTCTTACAACGGGAAGGGGTTTTAATAGCTCGATTTAAAACATCCCGAGGATCGAAGTTCCATGGAGTAAAAGCTACATTCGAATCTAAATGCCGAAATTTTATTCCTAAACATGAAACAAACGAGAGTAAAGGGATACTCATGGTTTATTTCTGTATTTGGAAAGTCATATATAAAACCAATATTTTATTATACTGTTGGCACTTTGTGGGGGTTTAATACACTCGATTGCAAAAACGTTGACACCTTAAAAGCATAAACCGTGAGCGAAAAGACCCAACAGATTTGTGGGTAATGTTTAAAACATTACCTCATTTCCATAATCAATAATTTACCATTGTCATTCCTTGCAAGAAAGAATACAGTGCTGACTTAATTCTTCCGAATAATTTTCTACCAAGTATTGCTTAAGTTCATTGACTGATTTGAACTTAAGCAAATCGCGATATCACTCAAATTGGCCCTTGTTGGCCAAATTGGAGACTTTAAGGAAAGCTTGGACAGTTTCCATCATTCACCACGTGCAACTAGTTTTGGTCCAGTCAACCGTCGCACGAGAATAGAATATTACGCAAATAAATTTAACATGCACTTATAGCCATAAAGCCATTGGGTCTTATCGTTCACGGTTTATGCTTTTTAGGTGTCAACGTTTTTGCAATCGAGTGTGTACGGAGGTAAATGTCCTTTGTTGGCCCGTCACAATCACTAATTACCTCAGGGATCTTAAAGCCTCGTCACCAAAACGAGGATGCACATCAGTGACAGCAACATTAAAATTGAATGGGTTCCAAAGCAAAATAAAATCATTTATTTCTAAAGTCATAGATGAAATAGAAGAAGCAAGCTAAAACTGATACGGATAAAAAGGTAATTCTATTCGTAATTTCACTCACCTAGCAATTAACAAGGTTTATCCGAAAGTTAATCGATTATCAGTTTCCGTCTATTTGGAGGGCTAAGTTGGCAATAGCCGGTAAAAAATGTCATAGTTCTTTGGTTGGCAAGAAAATACTGATAACAACTGCAAATATTAGCGAGTGTCCTTGACAAACTAAATTTTAGATATCTAAAAATTTGCAGTTTTGTTCGTTTTTTATGTTATGTCGTATTTTTTTTCTTCTCTTCCTTTAACTTAAGGGTGCAAGTTTAATTCCTAAGGTCTTCAAATTTACGGAGGAAATAATCCGTCGACGTATAGAATGTTTTTTTGGCTGTAGAGATGTGGGAATTGCAAGTTAGATAGTGCGACCGGCTTTCGCTAATTTGAGCCAATTGGTCATAAATTTTTAATCACAATGAGTAAGCGTTGAAATATTTCTTCTTACAACGGGAAGGGGTTTTAATAGCTCGATTTAAAACATCCCGAGGATCGAAGTTCCATGGAGTAAAAGCTATATTCGAATCTGAATGCCGAAATTTTATTCCTAAACATGAAACAAACAAGAGTAAGGGGATACTCATGGTTTATTTTTGTATTTGGAAAGTCATATATAAAACCAATATTTTATTATAATGTTGGCACTTTGTGGGGGTTTAATACACTCGATTGCAAAAACGTTGACACCTTAAAAGCATAAACCGTTAACGATGAGACCCAACAGATTTGTGAGTAGTGTTTAAAACATTACCTCATTTCCATAATCAATAATTTACCATTCTCATTCTTTGCAAGAAAGAATACAGTGCTGACTTAATTCTTCCGAATAATTTTATACCAAGTATTGCTTAAGTTCATTGACTGATTTGAACTTAAGCAAATCGCGATATCACTCAAATTGGCCCTTGTTGGCCAAATTGAACACTTTAAGGAAAGCCTGGACAGTTTCCATCATTCACCACGTGCAACTAGTTTTGGTCCAGTCAACCGTCGCACGAGAATAGAATATTATGCAAATAAATTTAGTACACTTATAGCCATAAAGCCATTGGGTCTTATCGTTCACGGTTTATGCTTTTTAGGTGTCAACGTTTTTGCAATCGAGTGTGTACGGAGGTAAATGTCCTTTGTTGGCCCGTCACAATCACTAATTACCTCAGGGATCTTAAAACCTCGTCACCAAAACGAGGTTGCACATCAGTGACAGCAACATTGAATTTGAATGGGTTCCAAAGCTAAAAAAAACATTTATTAAGTCATAGATGAAATAGAAGAAACAAGCTAAAACTGATACGGAAAAAAAGGTAAGTCTATTCGTAATTTCTCTCACCTATAATCGACAAGGTTTATCCGAAAATTAAGCGATTATCAGTTCCCGTTTTTTTGGAGGGCTAAGTTGGCAATAGCCGGTAAAAAATGTCATAATTCTTCGGTGGGCAAAAAAATACTGATAACAACTGCAAATCTGGCTTCGGTATTTGCGAGTGTCCTTAACAAACCAAATTTCAGATATTTAAAACTTAGCAGTTTTGTTCATTTGTTTATGTTATGTCGTATTTTTTTTCTTCTCTTCCCTTAACTTAAGGGTGCAAGTTTAGTTGGTGAGGTCTTTAAATTCAAATCGATTATCAGTTCCCGTTTATTTGGAGGGCTAAGTTGGCAAAAGCCGGTAAAAAAAGGTCATAACTCTTTGGTTGGCAAAAAAATACTGATAACAACTGCAAATCTGGCTTTGGTATTAGCGAGTGTCCCTGCATGAGAAATCATATTTCAGGTATTTAAAATTTGCAGTTTTGTTCATTTGTTTATATTATGTCGTATTTTTTTCTTCTCTTCCCTTAACTTAAAGGTGCAAGTTTAGCTCCTAAGGTCTTCAAATTTACGGAGGAAATAATCTGTCGACGTATAGAATGTGTTTTTGGCTGTAGAGATGTGGGAATTGCAAGTTAGATAGTGCGACCGGCTTTCGCTAATTTGAGCCAATTGGTCATAAATTTTTAATCACAATGAGTAAGCGTTGAAATATTTCTTCTTACAACGGGAAGGGGTTTTAATAGCTCGATTTAAAACATCCCGAGGATCGAAGTTCCATGGAGTAAAAGCTATATTCGAATCTAAATGCCGAAATTTTATTCCTAAACATGAAACAAACAAGAGTAAAGGGATACTCATGGTTTATTTCTGTATTTGTAAAGTCATATATAAAACCAATATTTTATTATACTGTTGGCACTTTGTTGGGGTTTAATACACTCGATTGCAAAAACGTTGACACCTTAAAAGCATAAACCGTGAGCGAAAAGACCCAACAGATTTGTGGGTAATGTTTAAAACATTACCTCATTTCCATAATCAATAATTTACCATTGTCATTCTTTGCAAGAAAGAATACAGTGCTGACTTAATTCTTCCGAATAATTTTCTACCAAGTATTGCTTAAGTTCATTGACTGATTTGAACTTAAGCAAATCGCGATATCACTCAAATTGGCCCTTGTTGGCCAAATTGGAGACTTTAAGGAAAGCTTGGACAGTTTCCATCATTCACCACGTGCAACTAGTTTTGGTCCAGTCAACCGTCGCACGAGAATAGAATATTATGCAAATAAATTTAGTACGCTTATAGCCATAAAGCCATTGGGTCTTATCGTTCACGGTTTATGCTTTTTAGGTGTCAACGTTTTTGCAATCGAGTGTGTACGGAGGTAAATGTCCTTTGTTGGCCCGTCACAATAACTATTTACATCAGGGATCTTAAAACCTCGTCACTAAAACAAGGATGCACATCAGTGACAGCAACATTGAAATTGAATGGGTTCCAAAGCTAAAAAAATCATTTATTTTTAAAGTCATAGATGAAATAGAAGAAACAAGCTAAAACTGATACGGAAAAAAGGCAATTCTATTCGTAATTTTACTCACCTATAAATTAACAAGCTTTATCCGAAAGTTAATGGATTATCAGTTCCCGTTTATTCGGAGGGCTAAGTTGGCAATAGCCGGTAAAAAATGTCATAATTCTTTGGTTGGCAAAAAAATACTGATAACAATTACAACTGCAAATCTGGCTTCGGTATTAGCGAGTGTCTTTGACAAACTAAATTTTAGATATCTAAAAATTTGCAGTTTTGTTCGTTTGTTTATGTTATGTCGTATTTTTTTTTTTTTTATGTTCCCCTAACTTAAGGGTGCAAGTGTAGTTCGTAAGGTCTTCAAATTTATGGAGGAAATAATCCGTCGTATAGAAACGATGAATCTGATAGAAATAAATGTTTTTTTTGGACTTAAAAGATGTGGGAATTCCAACCTTTGCGAATTTGGGCCAATTGGTCATAAACTTTTAATCACAATGAGTAAGCGTTAAAACATTTCTTCTTACAACGGAAATTGGTTTTAATAGCTCGATTTAGAGCATTGCAAGGATCGAAGCTCCATGGAGTAAAAGCTACATTCGAATCTAAATGCCGAAATTTTATTTCTAAACATGAAACAAACAAGAGAAAAGAGATACTCATGGTTTATTTCTGTATTTGGAAAGTCATATATAAAACCAATATTTTATTACAGTGTTGGCACTTTGTGGGGGGTTTAATATACGGAGGAAAATAAAATTTCCATTGTTGGCCCGTCACAATCACTATTTACCTCAGGGATGTTTAAGCCTTGTCATCAAAACGAGGATGTACATCACTGACAGCATCATGAATTGAATGGGTTCCAAAAGATTGCAATCCGTGGAACTTTTTCTTTTAAATTTGTCGGTGACTGAGAATATATTCTGTTAAATAATTTCTTACACTCAAATCCTAGCAGTATGCAGAATATTTGTCCCATGAACCTAGTTTAATGGCCTTAGCTCCCACGAGTCTCAGTGGTAGAGCATCCGAACTAGTAATCGTAAGGTCTTAGGTTCGACTCCTGATAGGAGCACTCGGATTTCTTTTTTTCCGAGTATGCCTGTGTCACTTTCTAGAATAATGCATTATTCTCAATTTCTTATTTGTTGATTTAGCAAAGTTCTCGTTGAAAACTAAATTGAACTCAACAGTTACAATAGTGGTTTATTAAATTCATATACTGGCACTCGAAGGTGAATTACAGTGTGTTTACAAATTATATGGAACAATTTACAGTTTCAGTTTTGAAAACTACTGGCGAAGGACTGGGATTACAATATTCTTCGAAAGGAAATTACAATTGAATCTAATCTATTTACAGTTGTACAATTACTTCATATTTTCATATCTGCATCGGGCAGGATAGATCTAGAGGGGAAGCAGCCAAAGATTAAAACGTTTATAAATTTTTTGACACGATACATTTTCAGGCTCAAATATTTCCTTTTAATTTAGTATTCGCCAGATTGCCAAGCAAACTTTCCAAAAGAGTTTGAAATGGGAGACAACACTACAACAAATGTGTGTTTAAAGAGAAGTGGAAGTTTACTAAAACGATAAGTTCTAATCGATGCAAGATACCACGAAAGTGTAAAAGCTCAGAATCCATATTGTCTCGACCGTGCAGCGAAGACTTGAGATGGCGGGCAATATGGATTCTGAGCTTTTTTTGAAATTTATTGGTTATTTCCCAGACTACCTTTCGGCATTGTCGTGTATGCTTTTGCGCTATTTTTGGACAACCTCTGTCGAAAGAGTTGTATATTTTTTGTAAAACCTACGTCAAGTTACGCACGTGCAAAGCATAGAATTGAAAATTAAAATTGCATCGGGCCATTTTTATTAACCAATCAGACTAGAGAAGGTGACCGATTTTACCAGATCTTTTTCTCCGAAGCTGGGGCCCGTTTCTCGAAAGTCCCGGTAACTTATCGGGCCCGATAAGTGTCTTTGGTGGTAAAAGTTTCTTAACAGAAGTCAATTTTTGTTAGCTTTGAATACTAAATTTTAATTTTTTATAATTCTATGAAAACATTGGCCAATTACCATGTCTGTAATCACTTTGTAATCGGCGAAAAAAAACATTTCAAAATATACTTATCGGGCCCGGTAAGTTACCGGAACTTTCGAGAAACGGGCCCCTGGGTACGAAATTATATTCAGGACCAATTTTAGCGAGTGAACAGATAAGAGAAGATACAGGAGCGCCGGTAACGGATTGAACCTGATCGCAAATTTTGATGATCGTATGGCTGATGTTTTAAGACGCCCGTAAACTAGTGCGTCACTCCAGGTAGGATTTTTTTTATCTTTCGTACAAACAAAGAACAGTCAGTATCATTGTTGTTGGTATCAATCTAAATTACTGTCTCTGGAGTGAAGTTTCGTGTATTTCTTGGCTCATGGGAGTCTCACTGGAAATCTCAACCTTTTTTGCGCGAATTCAGTCGGGGTTGAGTTGTGCAACTTGCGCCAAGTTGCCAATTCATTCAGCAAAAGTCAAAGCATTTTTAAAATCCCTAAATTGGCCACTGAACAAAAGTGTTTATGCATGAAGCTGAGAGGATAAAAGTTGCTGCCAATTTCATGTGGAAAGTTTCAGGTTATTTACTTTTTTTTTCATGTCGTTATGTTGTTGATTCTCTGCTACTAGGACCTTTTTATTTAACGCCGTCGGTCTAGCGAACCATATGAACGCGGTAATTAGTACACTGTTTAGTTTTGTATTCGTCCTTAAAAACTGTATGGCTTGAGCTAGGAAAGTCTTAATTCGAAGTTTATATTAAGGTTACCTTATACCTTCAGACGGTTTCTCGCGTCCAAGCGATGTAGCGGCGATGTAGCGCGTCCGGTTTAAACTGTAGATACCTAAACCCATATATCAAATAAAAACTTGCAGAGCTGGCTATCAAACTATACCAAGAATTTGAAATAAAATGAATCGCCGAATTTTTAGCACTGTTTTTCTCAAATCAATTTTTTTACTTGGAGGAGACACTAAAACTTACAGGGAATTTTTTCGTTTGCCTTCAAATTTGGACAGTAGCTAGTTTAACGTTAACATATAAACAACAAAAACGTGTCTGCAAATTTTTTCTTTCGAAATATTTTTTCTCCGAGAGCGATTTTGTACGATCACTCCGCATTTTTTTTATCCTATTACGAAAATGTTCTGTAACTTTTCACTGCGATTGAATATGGCAAAACGCAGACCGATTTTTTAGCGCTTTGGGTCCGGAAACTGAGGAGCAAATTAAATTACTTGTAGCTTTCAAAAGGTGATTCGGACAATCACATTTAGAGGTCGTGAATAATTCGACAATTCACTTTATTTCAAAACTCTTGGTATAGTTTGATAGCCAGCTCTATAAGCTTTAATTTGATAGGGGTTCATGTATCTACAGTTTAAACCGGACGCGCTACATCGCTTGGACGCGAGACACCTCTAAAGGTATAGGGTACTTTGCGAATTCTTGAACCAAGTAGAACGGTAACCCTTTATACTTAAAATCAAATTGTGGCAAGCGGTACCATAGTGATTAAACATTTTAACTTCCACTGTGGGGTAAAGTTTACGTGCTCATGGATGTGAATTTTAACCTGCTACGTACTTAAATGAACGGCTGGCGTAAACACAACTTAATACGATTACACAAGCGGCTCTCATCGTCTCCAATTTTATTTACGCACGTGAAGGCACTTAAATTCACGTCCGTGTGTGCCACACGTAAAATTTACACGACAGGAGTAATCCATGCACCTTTCAGGGAACGCTTCTACGCTTCTTCTATATCCGTTTCGAGTTTGACCGATCCCAATAAATCGATAAATGCATTTTTTTCCGTCCGTCCCGAGTGAAACGGAATCGTGATAACACATAGGATTATATTTCGGCATCGGGTACAATCTCGTACCCAGAGTCTTCAGGCTTTTTGGTCAGCGGGGCAACGCCGGGAAGACTCTGGGGACATCGAATTTTATTACCGCAGGATTTCTGCGGTAAAACAATGGAAACCGTTACGGAACAGCCAATGAAAAAAATTGAATTTTTTCGATGTCCCCAGAGTCTTCCCGGCGTTGCCCCGCTGACCAAAAAGCCTGAAGACTCTGGGTACGAGATTGCATCGGGTACAGGTCATTGTAGCCTCCAACGCAGACGTCCTTAGGGGTTCGTCACGCATTTCCTCCCCCACGAACGTTCGTGTAACGAACCCCTAAGGACGTCTGCGTTGGAGGCTATAAAGGTCATTGCGGTTTCACGCCAAATAATTTTACTACACTCTGTTTTTTTTTATAAGAACCTTTTTTATAAGAACGTCGAGGCTGAGATTAACCAAAATTTTAAGAACGTATGAAGAACATTCCTCAGGCTGAGAGTCGATTAAGAACGTTTTTATTTTGCTAATCTGTATATAAAATCAAGGTAACCGGAATGGAAATTAACCAAAATACTTAAAGGCATATTTTGTATAACATTAACAATGGTGACACACATCTCGGTTTGTCATAATCAGCAGTTCTTGATACCATATCTCAGCAGACTTTGATAGGTTTCCTGGTCACGTCCGCATTGATTCGGGGGGCAGGCAGGTTCAAAGTACGAAACTTGACGGTGAGGGTAAAAGGAGGAAAGAGTTTGCGGAATGGTATGTGGAATGGCGTGCGGAATGACATAATTATGCGAAATACGATTTACGCGGGAAATAAATTAACTGAAGAGCGCGTCATGTTTTCGCGCCAATTTTATATAAAAGCAGCAGCTTTTTTGATGCTGCGGACTCTTGCTAAATATTAACAACAATTCGAGGATTTGATCCTCTGATTGTTGATTTCGAAGAAGTGAGGGTAAAGAAAGCGATGAAAACTGTTTATAGTTTTCGCATTCAAGGAACTATGAGTAAATCCGTAGTAAATTAAATTTCATGTTCACTTTACTCCATGCGACTTCGGTTGACAAAAATAACGTGGCAGCGTGAAGTCTTCTCAGGAAAAAGATTGATCCTTTACCGAGGGCAAATAATAAACCTTTTTTCCTTTTTTTTTTAAACCTTCGGTAAAAGATCAATTCTCATACCCTGTATGCTCGATGATTCATTTATCATGATCGGGAAAATGAACAACAATTTGACCAAAATGCATTTGTAATAAGAATAGTTTCACAACCTTTCAAACAACCAGTGTCGATAATTAGACACCATACTTGTCATCTACTTTTTTGTTTTAGGGGTTTTTCGCTTTTAAATCTCATTTTAGGTTGGGACGTCTGGCACTGAAAAACCTTAATTAAAGACGGATATGTTTAGCTCGATAACGCGAAACTGAACTATAGCCACCTGAATCGCCGTATTAAATGGCTAGGTAGCTAGCTCAGCAGCTCAATAGTGACTTGCGTACTCGTCGCTCGACGAAAATGTAAGGTGAGAAAAAGTAGAACATATTTTTCCCATGAGTTGTACAAATTGTAACCGTCAAAGAGTCTGATAAAATGACGGAGTTTAAATTTAAAATTTCTCACATAATAGTTTTGGCCTTGAACTGATGTTATTTCTCCAGTCTGGTGTTGCTTTTTGTCTAGGCTACTCGCTGCCACGTTCTTTTTGTCAACTAGAAATTTAATTTATTCTTAGTTCCTTGAATGCGAAACTTCATCGATTTCTTCACTGTCACTTCCCAACCAGCGATCAGACATGTTCCATCCCAGGCGTATATTTCCTAATCCTCGATCTGTTGTTTGGTTGTTTAATAGTCCGCAACATCAAAAAAACTGCTACTCTTATAAAATTGGCGCGAAAACAGGATGCGCTCTTCAGTTAATTTATTCCCCGCGTAAATCGCATTTCGCATAATTATGCCATTCCGCACGCCATTCCACATACCATTCCGCAAACTCTTTCCGCCTTTTACCCTCACCGGAAACTTGATAGGGCATGGGTTTTGTTGCATTTTATTTGAGCTGGCGCTGTTGCTGGTTTCACTTTAGAACTGCTACACCGTGCCGGAGGGTGTTATTCGCCCCTGAAACTCGATTTAATTGGATGAGAACTAATGTTTAATTTTCTTCAGGATATGCCACTCCATAAATTTCTTTATACCGTAAAACTAATCGGCTTTTGCTTTTGAAAGGCGGTCGTTTGCCGAAGGTTGAAAAATGCCATCTACAATTTTGGAAGTCCAGCACCTGCTCGGAGTTTCGAGGAATAAAATTCTGTTCCTTGGAACTCTCTACTAGTTAAATTCCTGGCTAAAGAATCCGAACAGATTAAGTTGTCCTAGCTTACCCAAATATGCCCTTAAAATGGCCATAAAACGATGGACGGACACAGAAACGGAAAATGTTGGGTATTTTCCTTTTTTTTTTTTTGAAACCACTATACCACGACACTCATGAATATTCTTGTCAATTTAAGACTGAAGTTCCGAACAGTGACTGTTTAAAAAAGTTTACAGCTTGGACATAGACCAACAAATGATTTCGTTTTCTAGTTTAGAGTATTTGTAGTGTAAAACCTTTAAAATTAATACGACATGATGATATTGAAATTCAGAAATTGCACATCCAAACATCTTTTAGATTTAACTGAATATTGCGCATTTGATCGGGTTACTTCTCGACTGTTGCGGTAAAAGGAAAAATACATTACTTTTTTTAAACCTCTTTCTGAATAAGAAGTTGTGCATACAAAAAATAATTTATTATTGCGGAAATAAATGGCCATATGTGCAGACTAAGGATCATCAAAATTTGCAAATTTTTTGGCAATTTGTGAGGGGCTCTCTTTCTTACTCTACTTATGCCTGTTGGTGGTCTTAAAGAGGCAGATTAACAGCCTAGTACAGCTGTAGGCATACGCATAATTGAACATTGGGGAAAAACAAGCCCCTAAGGGTTTTAGCACTTTTATAAAGTGCTGATTAGTTGAAACAGAGGGCATTTTTATTCTTAATTTTCCTTTCACCGAGAGAAAAATTACTCGTTTCATGTTTCTTTGGAGTTTGACTTATGGAGCGAATTTGCAATGGTATGATTCGTGCTAAATTCGTTGTATGTTGGCCAAAATAGTGTTACTTAGGCTAAAAGCATAAACTAAACAAATAATGGCTGTCCAATATCTGTCCTACGAAGCTGATAATTTTCTACGTCATTAATCTTGTGTAAAATTAAACTTTATTCAAGCTTCCTTTATTCAAGGCACGTAATTCAACCCAAACATCTCTGGCTGCCGGTTAAATTTTGTCTGTAGAGTTTGATCTTCGGCTCCTTTGGTTATCAAGGTATGTCGTTTAGCCAGTTGTCTTACGAACACTCGTGAAAACAAAATTGTGCAAGGGGCAAACTTCAATCTATCCTATGAATTTTGCAGCTGTTCATTAATATGGAGTCCCGTTAGTTAGCAGCAGAAAATGTGTTTTTCTGTGGCCCATTGAAACAAATTCTAACTTTTTCAATATCGTATTACTGGACAGCGTTTGCTTAAATTTCGACCGCAGTACGTAGTCTTCAAAAAACATTGTCGTGAGGCTGGAATGAAAAAAGAAGTTTGCTTTGCTAAATTCTGCAAGGCTGGTCCTCTTGACAAAAGACCGTTCGTAAAGAGGTCGATCGACGAGTCTGCTCACTGCGTTGAATTTCTTTACCTTCGCGTTTGCCATCAGAGGCAATCAGTTGTTCTTCTTGATGAAATACTTGTTCGGAGGGTGTTATTCACCCCTGAAACTCGATTAAATTGGGATGACAACCAACGTTTTCTTCAGCAAATGCCAATCCGTAATTTTTTTTAAACCGGAAAACTAATCCCTTTTGCTTTTGAAAGGCTGTCGTTTAAAGAGTGAAATATGCCATCTACAATTTTGGAAAGACAGCACCTGGTCGGAGTTTCGAGGATTAAGATTCTGTTCCCTTGAACTCTCTGGTAGTTAAATTCCTGGCTAAAGGATGCAAACAGATTAAGTTGTGCTAGTTTACACAAATATGCCCTTAAAACGACCATAAAACGATCGACGGATGCAGAAACGGGAAATGTTTTTATTTTACTTTTTTTTTTTTAAACCACTACACCACTACACTCATGAATATTCTTGTCAATTTAAGACTGAAGCTCCGAACAGTGACTGTTTAAAAACTTGTGAGCTTGGACATTTAGATACCGTAAAAAAACCAACAATTAATTTCGTTTTCCAGTATTAGGATATTTCTAATGTAAAACCTTTAAAATTAATACAACAAGATGAAATTGAAATTCAGAAATTGCACATTTAGATTTAACTGAAAATTGCGCATTTGATGGGGTTACTTCTCGACTGTTGTGGTTAAGGGAAAAATACTTCCTTTTAAACCTCAAGGTGATCAATAAGCTACCCAGACAACTCATAAGTTGTTCTTACGGAAATAAATGTCCATATGTGAAAACTAAGATCATCAAAATTTGCAAATTTCTTGACAATTTGTAAGCGGCTCTCTTTCTTATTCTATTTCTGTCTATTGGCGGTCTTAACGAAACAGCCTAACAGTCTAGTACAGCTGTGGGCATACGCATAAATTCTCGTATTTGCATTGGTGCTTCACTAAAGCAAAATAATAATAATAATAATAATAATAATAATAATAATAATAATGATGATGATGATGATGATGATGATGATAATAATAATAATAATAATAATGATAATGATAATGATGAAGATGATGATGATGATGATGATGATGATGATGATGATGATGATGATGATGATGATGATGATGATGATGATGATAATAACAATAGTTCCCCTTATCGCTGATAACCTTTCTAGTTGTATATTGGAAAAAAAAAAACAGCTAAAATGAAAATGGAAATGAAAACAACTTTAGCAGAGGGGGTTGTTATTGGGCCAGAGGTGCGAAGAAAACTTAAGTCCAGTAAGCGTGGGAAGCCCACGCAGAGATGACTGGTAAAAAAATATACCTGTATTGATACAAAATGCAACAGAACGAAGACCCAACAAACAAAGGAATAAATTAGCTTCACAGCAGCAGGGAAGATTTACTATTCATTCGCTTGGGTAAATACCGTCATTATAAGCCCTATTACCTCGAGTTCCACCAACCGTTTATCTATTTTTATCACGTTTTCCGCTCTAACATATCCCCCTCCATGATAATAATAATAAAATTAGTTGCCCTTATCGTTGATAACCTTTCCAGTTGAATAATAGGGAAAAAAAGAAAACAGCTTAAATGAAAATGAAACAACTTTAGCAGAAGGGGTTGTTATTTGGCCAGAGGTTATCACGTGATCTGTTGGTTCAAGTTTGTTAAATATGGATGCAATGGTTGAATCATGGTAACATCAGTACCAGTACTTTTCCTACTTAAATAATAAAGAATTTATTTTGTAATTCGAACTCGCATGCGCACTGTTTTTAAAACACAAACACGATAAAAGCATACGAAAAGCAGTTGTAAAGGGTTCTTTCATAAAACTTTGAACAGCTTCCTTTATTTGAAACGGAGAAGAGGGTTTGTTTCTAAATAAAGTGTGGTGCAGGTTCGGTGGGAAGTCAAACGAAGGAACAAGCAAAACTCCGTCGACGTTCACAACGTCACGATCAGCACTGAAATCTCTTTACGGTGATCACGCTCGTTTGAAGTGTTTTGTTTTGCCAAACATTTGCTCATTGCGCTTCTCCTTCTGTCGGTTAGGAACTGGCGCTAGTTTTGATCAATACTTTATCATTTTCTGACAGGTTTCACAGTGTTGCCTGGTGTGGCCTGCTGCCTGTTTTTAACATGACAAGGAGCCCGCATTCTTACGTCACAGCAGCTCTGTTTCTGATGTGCCACGTACTCTCTCAAGTAGAAGCTCAGCAATGTAAAAGTGAATATTCCATATATGGCGCGAAGTTAAAGGGGCACGTCTTTGAGGAGAAAAAGACTGCCAATTTCTTGAACTGTGTAGAGCGGTGTAACTTGAACTTAAGATGTCAAAGCGTCAATTACGTCATCAGTCAATATGTGTGTGAGTCTAACAGGCGCACGAAGGAGGCCAGACCAGAAGACTTTGTTCCAGATGCAGATCGAATTTACGTAACAAGGCTAAGTGGCAGAGGTATTATTGTTCCTAGATGGATACTCCAAAATAAGGCTGGACACCTTGTGATGCTTACACAACGTAGTTTTGATACTACTGACGTAGACAAGAAGAGAAGCCCATTTGTTAGGCGGAAAACTGAGAATAGAACGTCATTTAGGCAGGGAACATCTGTTTTGGGGGTTAGGCACTGATCTACACTATTTAGACCTAAGAAAACGGTTACCTGTCATCTGTTGTCATGGCTAATTTGCTGAATAAGTTAAAAATTACCATTTTCGTCAGCTGGCCCTCTTTGGTCTAGTGGATATGGAAAAGAGATATGAAGAAAATGACCCAGACTCAAGGTGTACACTAATTTTACTTCTTTTACCGTAAAAATCATACGACTTCTGTTGTGTAAACAACATGAGGTGACAAGCCTGGTTTTGAAGTATCCATTCTAAGAACTATTGTGTACTAATACAGCGTGATACAGCTTTCGTTCTTGTTAAGCAAACAAGTTTCATTAAATGAAACCAAGACAAAGGACATTTCGGTTAGAATGACAACTGAAAAGGATAAAATTAACATTGTTAGAATAAGAAAGCTTAAAAGGTTCCTTAAATGCCCATGCAGGCCGCATCCCAGTGACTTTCCATGTTAATTATAGTAACGCAAACACAGGGCCACTCAGTCAGGGTGGAGGTGGGAGAGGAAAATTGGCGCGACGAAATTTGACTGTCCCTGGGTCTCCGAGGATGGGGTAACGTGCGAAACAGAGAACGAACGTGGCAACTGTAGCATGATAAAACCTGTCTTTGCTTTTCGTCAGTTCCTCTAGGTTCAATTCCAGAGGTACCTGCTACATCATGCTTAGAGATCAAGGCTGGTGAGGGAGATAATGTAGTCAGCGGTAACTACTGGCTCGATTCAGTCAAACCTGACCAGAGTGTTTTGGTTCCTTGTAACATGGTAACGGGTGGTGAGTTATCCAGCAAATATCATGGAAAACAAATCTTGTCCTCGAGATTTTAGCTATATTCATTTGTTTCGCTCTTTTTATCATCATCATCATCATCATCATCATCATCATCATCATCATCATCATCATCATCATCATCATCATTATCATCATCATCATCATCATCATCATCATCATCACCATCATCATCATCACCAATAAATCCGCAATATCGACCCGACATCGCCCTTTCTAGCTACCTTGTATCGTTAACCTTACTTCGGTGACTAATCAAACTATTGCTTCTCTGTTCTATTGGTCAATTGAGACAGTAATACTTTGTTGTATGCGACGACAATACAAACATGTTCAAAACCCTGGGAGCGCTTTAGAATAAGACATTAGGGCCGTGTATACGAGAGATATTAAGCTGCGGATTAAGTTTATGGGAGCACGAAAATGTACTGTTTATACGAAGGTAAGGCTTACTAAGCCGCGACTTAAGCTAGGTGAGTAGTGACCTATATTGTCATTATTCTACGTATTTATACGGTAAGTCTTGTCGCGATTTATTTCCATCGTGTAAACGGCTCTGTTATTGAATTATGAGAATTGTATAGTACGACGTTAAATGCTATAGACGTCGCGTAAGTTGGAGTAGTTGTGAGAAAAAGCCGAACGCATGAAAGGGGCTTATAGCTACATGTACTATGATTCAATACGCCTCACAGTCCATCTAAAGGTTAATAGACAGGATTTGGGAGCTGGAGGGCTTCTGGTCTTACAAACCTACCTTCATAAAGCATTTGTTAAGGTAGGGTCGAGAGGCTTTTAAAAAAGAGAATTTGCGTTATTTATTTCAGACGCAGACGAATGCAATGCTTCTGTACCTTTGTGTGATGCCAACGCCAACTGTCAAAACACCGTGGGTTCATTCATTTGCACCTGTAAAATTGGTTTTACCGGAGATGGTTTCAATTGCTCTGGTAAGAAAAGTATGGAAGAAACCGGTTGTTTTGGATTCTGAAAGTTCTCTATCGCTGTTATTCTTATTTATATATTGCTTATCTACGTTGGCCAACTGAAAGAAACAGTTTAACGGCAAAAATTAGAACCTACGTAGCACCCGACTTTGTGCAACAATTTGCCTGATGATGTCAGTTCTTGACTGAGTGTATAAGAACAAAATTAATCGTAATAATTACAAGGAAAATTAAAGAAAAACGTAACATGACCGTCGGACTTCATGTCATCATTATTGTCAAGTGTCAACTCGTCGAAACGCCGTTTCACGTTTTAATCGTTAATTTTCCATGTAAAATGTTTATCAAAATCGATCCTTATTAGCAATTGTAATTTAGTCGAATGTTAATCTTATTTTAGCTAGTTATTTTAAGTTAAGGCTTCATTGTTGTAAAGCACTGCTGGTTACGTATACTGACAGCGCTATAGGCGCTGTTACAATGCAACTTGTCTCGCAATTTTGCCTTGACACAAGTTGCGCGAATCGTTGCCAAGTGTGACATGCTCTGAAATGAACATGTCTCGCATTTTTTTGTTGTTGTTATTGCAATCGTTGCGAGAAGTAGAAATCGGTTTTACTTCTCGCAACGGTGACTACAACGAAAACGTTGTGACACATGTTCATTTCAGGGCCGATGTTACACTAGGCAACGATTCGAGTAACTTGTGTCACAACGACGAAACGAAATTGCGAGACAAGTTGCAAGAAAATTGCCTAGTGTAACAGTGCCTTATATAAGAGAATTATTTTATTATTTATTATTATTTTATTTCTTTCAATTAGATATCGATGAGTGTGCCAGTGGTTCTCACAACTGTGTCAGCGGTACAGCTACATGTTCTAATACAGTTGGATCGTACAACTGCTCCTGCAAGCAAGGTTACTATGGAGACGGTCAAACATCCTGTACGCCAAACGGCAAGTGTAAAATCTGGCTTCATGACGGATTTGGGTGATTTGTAACCATGCAAAATAGTGAAAAAGAAGCGATTTTAGCGTTAATTTGTAATAAATTTGCTAAAATCCCGTGAAAAAAAAAAAAAAAAAAAAAAAAAAAAAAAAAAGGGAAAGAGAGAGAGAGAAACTAATACTCGAAAAACTTTGTGATGTTAAAATGAGTACAATAATAAATCTGGTCCCTAATGTCTATAAGTCCCCCGTTTGGAAGGCAAAGCAGTGTAATTTATAAATTGGGAGATTGACTTTTAAACCTCTTTTCTTCTTGTAACATCAATACATAATTTCGATCAGACAGGCGAGATGTGTTAAAACTTTGTATATTTAAATTAGTCACATAAATCTGTACTGTAGCGTACGTTATATAATTTTCTATTTTCATACCTTTTGTTTATTTTAGAGGACCACAGGGTCATCAGTTCTATCACCGCCATTTTATTTTATTTTATTTCTAATATTTTATTTTAAGAGGGTAGCACCTGAACAGTCGTACCCAGAGTCCCCAGGCTCTTTAGCCATCAGTTGGTCGCCAGGAGAGAGGCTGTAGAATTTGATTTAAATTAATTTTTTTGAATGGCTGCCTTATAACAGCTTGCATTGTTTTACGGCTGTAATCCTGCAGTAATAAAATTCCAGTATCCCAGAGTCTCTCCTGAGCATGAGGACTCTGAGTACGAGATTGTTGTACCAAAAAATAAAGTCTTTTGTATTGTATCGAATTGTTAAAAAAAATCTATGCAAGAGTTTTGGCTTAGTTAATTTAATTGATGCGTTAATTTGACTTATAATTAATTTAATTTAACGTATACATTTCAATTTGTAGAGTGCGTTAACTACCAAAACTTGACGAGCGCTGACCGTCACATAACGCACGGCAATTCGCCTCTCCTTTGTGACAACGCCCTTGGACCTTCATGGTTCCGTTTCCAAGGAAGCGCGGGAACAAAAATGCCTACTTCATGTACTCATACTCACAGATGTGGGACACATTCCACGGGTTGGCTACAGGATCCCCACCCCACAGTGCAAGAGGGCAAAGTCACCAAGCGGGTCTGTTTCAGTTGGTTATCAAACTGCTGTACTTGGTCCATCAACATTCACGTGCTGAACTGCAGTGGTTACTATTTGTACTTCATCAGTGGAACACCTCCGGAACATACTTGCCACCTCCGTTACTGTGGCACTGACTGAGAATGGCCCGAATCCATTTGAAAACCACATAGGTGTTGTAAATGTTTAAAAGGGGTAGTGTTACCTATTTGTGATGTTACTTTGAATGGCCGAGAAACACATTCGCATCGACGGAATCGTTAACATATGGTTCAGTTTTGTTAACAGTTACACTACGACTACTACTACACAGAAACTAGTGTTTATAGTTATTTTAGTCCACGGATGGCCAAGATTGAAATGGATTGAAACTTGAAAAAATTGGTCATTTTTTTTTAAGTTCTTCCATCGTATTTGGAGAAATCGCTAAAAATTTGATTATAGTTTGTTTGTTTGTTTTTTTTTTTTTTTTTTCATGAGAAACCAGTTAATATTTTCTTCTCGGTGCTCCACGAGCATTTTGGTTGTAGCGAATAAAGGTATCTTGTCAAATGTTTGAGTAGTTTCGACTAAACCACAGAGAAATCTCCGTGACAGTGTCGTTTTAAGGTCTATTTTAGCGAAGCCGTAAAGTGGTGAATAACTCTAATGCTCCTAAAACCGACTTGAACCTTATTTGAAACAAATCAGACCAACCAAAAACCTTACAGATCTTTCTCAAATACTTAGTGTATGTCAGGAGTATTGCACGGATCATTAATAGTGCACGATAACTTTGTTTTTAAGGATGATGGCATACCGGATTAGAAAGGGTAACAGTTCATAAATCTCTTGGAACCTTAATAGATGAAAAACCGAACTGAAAACGACATGTTATAGAATAACTTTATTTGCTCTTGTGCTTACATGAATTATCATAAATAAATAAATAAATAAATAAATAAATAAATAAATAAATAGATAATTCATTTTTTAAGCAACTTTTAGAGCCGAGAGGCTAGTGATGTAACTAAGGGGTTTTCGAATCAGTCTCCAGCTTTTTATGTTTGCGAAGTATGGAGAAATCACAACCAAACAGAGAGGGAAGTGTTATTGTACATAGATACATCAGGGGAACCCAACGACAATTTTCTCTCAGATTCTTTGAAACGCTATTTTAGGCTATCTGGAGTATCTGTAAAGCTCGGTACGTTGATTTTAGGCCGCGTAATAATATTTTAATCTATTTTTATAGATGAAAAACTGAACTGAAAACGACATGTTATAGAATAACTTTATTTGCTCTTGTGCTTACATGAATTATCATAAATAAATAAATAAATAAATAAATAGATAAATAAATAAATAAATAAATAAATAAATAGATAATTCATTTTTTAAGCAACTTTTAGAGCCGAGAGGCTAGTGATGTAACTAAGGGGTTTTCGAATCAGTCTCCAGCTTTTTATGTTTGCGAAGTATGGAGAAATCAGAACCAAACAGAGAGGGAAGTGTTATTGTACATAGATACATCAGGGGAACCCAACGACAATTTTCTCTCAGATTCTTTGAAACGCTATTTTAGGCTATCTGGAGTGTCTGTAAAGCTCGGTAGGTTGATTTTAGGCCGCGTTATAATATTTTTATCTATTTTTATAGATGAAAAACTGAACTGAAAACGACATGTTATAGAATAACTTTATTTGCTCTTGTGCTTACAAGAATTATCATAAATAAATAAATAAATAAATAAATAAATAGATAAATAGATAAATAAATAAATAAATAAATAAATAAATAGATAATTCATTTTTTAAGCAACTTTTAGAGCCGAGAGGCTAGTGATGTAACTAAGGGGTTTTCGAATCAGTCTCCAGCTTTTTATGTTTGCGAAGTATGGAGAAATCACAACCAAACAGAGAGGGAAGTGTTATTGTACATAGATACATCAGGGGAACCCAACGACAATTTTCTCTCAGATTCTTTGAAACGCTATTTTAGGCTATCTGGGGTGTCTGTAAAGCTCGGTAGGTTGATTTTAGGCCGCGCTATAATATTTTTATCTGTTTGGTCATTCTAGGGGAACTTGAGTCTTTTCGAAATTACCAGGACATTTATGTCCATTTCCCGAAAGCCTTAGGTCTTATTTCCTTTCCGAAAATCTTAGCTCACATTTTTTCGGTACCCGAAACGACATTTTTATAAATCCGAAAACACTAGGCTTTAAATTTTCCATATCACAAAAGTTCGAGGTGAAAATTCCATTTAGAAATTTGTAGGGGATTAAGGGCTTTCCGAGCAGATAATTTATCGAAACGATCTGTTGGGTGCCCCTGATACATACATTGACGAGATCTCGAAAAAAATGTCAGCCGGTATAGCAGCCTTAGAATGCTTAGGTCTTATCTGACGCATTGTATTACACTATTTCTTAGGTTGTGCGCATATAATTTTCTGCCAATTTTGGTAGTAGCCATCCGAAAAAGTGTACTAAATTTAACCATTTTTAAATCCTTAGTTGTATCGGCCTTGTGTCTAGTTTTCTATTCCCACCATTTGCCCGGTAAGGAATTTGATATATTTTAATCCTCTGGCGAAATCAATTCAATACTAGATCTGAGTAGGAGCCCACTACTTGGAGCGCGCAACTCCTAAAAACCTTATTCCAAAATGGCTACCATTTTAATATTATTCTTTTGTTTGCATTCAATTTAACCCTTCTTTCCTCGTTCAAGGTAACATATTCTTTTGATTTTTGAGCTCAAAAACGAGGTAAGAAGGAATAATTGAACATCAACAAAAGAATATTAAAATGGTAGCCATTTTGGAATTTTGGAATAAGGTCTATAGACTCATGTAACGGCGTGTTTACAGACCTTTTTATTTTTAGATTGAAGTTCCCACAAATTCAATCTCCCAAGGGAGTCTTACTAACCAGTCTCATGCTTTGCAAACTTCTAATTTAATTTTCACTGCTAATAGTATTCCCTTGGGTATCTAAAAATAGACCGGTCTATGAAAACGACGTAGCAAAGGCTAAGTATAGCAGAACTGTACGCTGCCGGTAATGGGCTCGTTATCTACGATATATACGGCAAATTTAAATGCTACGTCCGAGTTCGGTTTCCAGTTACTACATGTAAACCTTGTAGTAGACTTCGAGCTCTATAGGTGGTTTCTATTGCCGCCATGTTGGTGTACAAAACAAAAAAAAATTATTCACAAAGCTTGCATAAAAATGGAGTTGAACTCCAGAGGAGAAAAATCTTATTGTTCCTGTCCACCAACATGGCCTGCATGACGTCTCACGCTAAAGAAGAACGGAAACCTATAAGTCCACTTTTTTTCACTTATATCCAGAATTGATCTTGTTAGCAAAAATTTGCTAGCAAATTATTTTGGCAATTTTAGCAAAAAAGAAAACTGCTATAAGAAAAGCATAAAAGAAATAGCAAAAATCGCAAAAGTAACAAGACTTTTCCTTGCTATGTGAAAAGATTGAGTAACAACTGTGGCAAAAATAGAAAGAACAACAAATTTAACAAAATTCTACAGTTAGAAATGAAAAGGTGAAGTAGGGCTTCGAAAAGTCCGCAACTTTCGCAAAAATCTCAAAAGTAACAAGACTTTTTCTTGCTATGTGAAAAGAGAGAGTAACAAATATGGCGAAAAAAGAAAGAATGACAAATTTAACAAAATTCTACATTTAGAAAGGGAAATGGTCAAGTAGGGCTTCGAGAAGTCCGCAAATTTCGCAAAAATCGCTAAACTTACAAGACGTTTTCTTGTTATGTGAAAAGATTGAGTAACAAATATGGCGAAAATAGTAAGAATGACAAATTTAACAAAATTCTACACTTAGAAAGGGAAATGGTCATGTGTGGCTTCGCTAAGTCCGCCAATATCGCAAAAATCGCAGAAGTAACAAGACTTTTTGATTACTGTCAGTAGCAAAATACTGTAATATCAATCTGTGTATGCTTCGTTCTTAATTCCATCAACATACAGCTACAATGCATTAAAAGGGAGTTTCGCTCACAAAAGGGGGCAAATTTTAGCAACTAACGAAAACGTAAGCAGAATTTTTATTGGCTAAGAACCCATCATAACAATCGTTACAAAATATCAGGTATAGCAAATTGGGGGAATTGAAAACGGGTCATGAGATCCGCGCATTGTACATGAATATTTCTGTCCACTACCAATAGTTTTTAAACAGGGTTTGCCAGTGATCTGGTAATATTTCTCTTTTAAATTAAGGCTTATATTTGAACAACAACTACCAAGTAAATATTATTAACATGTGTTTGCCAGTTCATTTATTTTAAATGACAATTGACACAAATACAAAATGTCATAACACGATTGTTTCACTGACAACCTTACCTCTGATTTAAGAAATTCCCTCGGTGGACATTTTAAGGTACAAAAAAGCCCAAAAATATAAACTACATTGGTACAGATAGTCTCACCCATTATTGGCATACTACAAAACACTAAATTTCTTCGAAGAAACCTGAGCCCAGTTGTTCAAAGCCCAATTAAGCTAATCCTAGGTTAGTGTACATTTGAATTGCTATTTATTTACCGCTAAAAGAGGGCTTGCCACAAAATTGTGGCCCATTAAGGTTATAAATTACAAAATTTCTTTTCCTTAAAACTTAATCTTGTGAAAAATCCTCCTTTAACGGTAAATAAAAAAAAAAAATTAAAAATTTTCACTAATCCAGGATTAGCTTAATCGGGCTTTGAACAACTGGGCCCAGGGTGATAATCCTAAGCATGTTGAATCAATATGCTCTTTTTCTCAATTTTCTTATTCTTTAAATCACAAATATTTAAAATATAAAACAAGAGGCGATCTTGGTTCATGTGCCTAGTGATCCTGCCATACTTTTTCAACCAGGCAAATGTCTGTTCACAAACTTCTGTGTCCACCTACAACAAAGAACAGTTCATGTTATAATAAATGTATGTATGAGATACATTATGTATGAAGGTTTGGGTTTTTAGTTGTTTCAATTAAAATCACTATGTAAGTAGTTGGTACCTATCACTTAATAACAGAGACAAAAAGAAAACAAAAACAAAAGCACATTTTGCTCTCAGAAAAGCCCTTCTACAGATTTCGCTATTGAAGTTCACTAAAGGGCCGTTTACACGACCGAAAAAATTGGAACGGCTTGGATAAAAAGACGAACAGCTCCGACAAAATCTGACGTATAAACGGTATTTGACCCGTTCCAGTCTTATCCGTTCTCAGTGTTCCTAAAAAGGTCCATAGGCGGCTATGGACCCCTTTCGGAACGGAACCGATAACAAACAGTTCCGTACCCACATTTTTGTTTTCTTTTCAACGTGTAAACGCTTGCCCTTTTTTCGGTACCATTCTGTTACGTTTTTTCTGAGCCCGTAGTACTCCATGTCAGTTGTTTAGCATACCATTGATCGTCAGAGTAAGTGCTGTATGCAAGATCAAACCAAGCACTGGTTCTTGGAATTTGCCACAAGCTCCGTTCGACCGTGAAGACCGGTACAAGGGCTGTTAATAGGAGAACCGTAAGCCTTGTTTTTCTTCTAATTCGGTACATTCTCTCAGAAGCATTTCTTTGAAGAATCACTCGCGCTGTCAAACGTGAATTTCGTGTTCTCTTCTTCAGAAGAAACCAAAAAAGTGCTTGTAAACCTATGATAGTCGGAGATACGCACAGTGCACTGTATGTGTAAGCGCATATGAACAACTAATCGAAGCAGTTTTGTTTAATTATTGCGGGCTCTATCGTTACCGGTCTCGAAGAAAACAACGTGTAAACGGTCTAGTACCCGTTCCAAGGGGCTCTCAAGTACCGTGCCTTTTTCTGTTAGGTACATTACAGAATTTGTATGTGTAAACGGGAGACTTCGTCTGGAACCGGTACTTGTTTCTAACCGAGCCGTTCCTTCTCTTTTAACGTGTAAACGGGCCTTAAATGTAGCCTACACCCCTTTTTGGACTTTGCTAAGTCTACAATTTAGTTTATTTTGTTCTTCTTGCTATTTCGGCGATATTTGTTACTAGGTGTTTTTAGTTACCAAGAACAATCTTTGTTACTATTACGATTTTTCGACATTCTCAGTCACTTCCTACCCTTATTTCTTGCTAAGTCTGAAATTTAATTGCCTTTGTTATTCTTGCTATTTCCGCCATATTTGTTACTTGGTGTTTTTAAATAGCAAGAAAATTCCTTGTTGCTTTTCCGATTTTTGTCAGTGGGCTTCTTGAGGCGCTTCTTGGCTTCTCTCTTTCTAACTCTAGAATTTTGTTACCTTTGTTATTCTTGCGTTTTTTGTCACGGGTGTGTTTGGCAAGCAAGAAAAATCCTTGTTACTTTCGCGACTTTTGCGATATTTGCTAACGTTTCGAAGCCCTTCTTGGCTTCTTTACTTTCTAAGTCTTGAATCTTTTTACATTGTTATTCTTAATTTTTAAAAGGGTTATCCAGCGAGCAGCACTTCTGCGAACTACTTGTGTAGTAAAACTTTTTTATTTTCTCCTACGCGTTTCGTGTGACTAGCGCACACTTCATCAGGGAGTTTTACAAAACTAACAAGTATGCCTATATTAATACCTAGCACAAATAAAGGAATTTTACAAATGATAAAAACACAGCTACGGATATGCGTGGCAAAGCTACGCCTGTATTTGCGTCCAGGAAATAGGCGGCAAGAATTTAAAATGCGTGACATATTTTGAGCGTTACATAACTGGTTGGGGTCCAGAGTTTTAGCTAAAACTCTGGACCCCAACCAGTTATGTAACGCTCAAAATATGTCACGCATTTTAAATTCTTGCCGCCTATTTCCTGGACGCAAATACAGGCGTAGCTTTGCCACGCATATCCGTAGCTGTGTTTTTATCATTTGTAAAATTCCTTTATTTGTGCTAGGTATAAATATAGGCATACTTGTTAGTTTTGTAAAACTCCCTGATGAAGTGTGCGCTAGTCACACGAAACGCGTAGGAGAAAATAAAAAAGTTTTACTACACAAGTAGTTCGCAGAAGTGCTGCTCACTGGATAACCCTTTTAAAAATTTTAAAAATTTTAAAAATGCGATATTTGTCACGGGTGTTTTTGGCAAGGAAGAAAATCCCTGTTACTTTTGCGACTTTTTCGATATTTGCGGACATTTTGGGGCCCTTCTTCGCTTCTTCTTTTTTAAAGTCTTGAATCTTGTTACATTTGTTATTCTTGTGATATTTGCGACATTTATAATGACTGTTTCAGCTATCAAAAAAATCCTTGTTACTTTTACGATATTTGCTAACATTTCGGGACCCTTCTTTGCTTCTTTACTTTCTAAGTCTTGAATCTTGTTACATTTGTTATTCTTACGATTTTTGCGATATTTGTCACGGGTGTTTTTGGCAAGCAAGAAAAATCCCTGTTACTTTTGCGACTTTTTCGATATTTGCGGACATTTCGGGGCCCTTCTTCGCTTCTTCTTTTTCTAAGTCTTGAATCTTGTTACATTTGGTATTCTTGCGATTTTTGCGATATTTGTAATGAATGTTTTTAGCTAGCAAGAAAAATCCTTGTAACTTTTGCGATATTTGCGATGTTAGCGGACATTTCGTGGCCCTTCTTGGTACAACAAACACTTCAAGCGAGCGTGATCACCGTAAAGAGATTTCAGCGCTGACATTGTGAACGTTGCTGGCGTTTTGCTCTTTCCCTCGTTTCACTTCCCATCAAGCCCACATCACACTTTCTTTAGAAACTAACCCCCTCCTCCGTTTTACATAAAAGTAGCCGTTCAAAGTTTTAGGAAAGAACCCTTTACAAGTGCTTCTATCGTGTTTGCGTTTTAAAGGGCAGTATCACCTGTTCTTCTGTCACTTTGAATAGCCAAAAAGCTTATTTAAATAGATGGAATCATTAATATAATGGTTCTGTTTCGTTAACAATATGCCTACTAGTGCGCAGAAACTAAAATAAATTACTGTTTATCTTCAGATTGCTAGGATGGAAATGAATTGCATCTTGTAGGTAACTCTCGAATAATGTATTTTTTTGGTAAGTTCAGTTAACAGAAAAACAAATCGAATAATCTCTGATTTTTAAAGGGAGTCTCATTGGAAATCTCAACATTCTCGCGTGAATTCAGCCGGGGGTGAGTTGTGCAACTTGCGCCAAGTTGCCAATTCATTCAGCAAAGTCGAAGTAGTTTTTAAATTCCAAAATTGGGCACTGAACATTATCAAGTACGCTTGTCTCGGTAAGTAAGAACCGTGCATGAAAAAAACCGATTGTCTGTGTGACTACCACTGGTAAGGAGCAAACCGCATTGGCCAGTACCATCATCAACAAAATGTGTCAAACTGTCTTCTACATTTACTCTGCTCCAGGCCGCGTCCCTAAAGCATCTCTTATTGTGCGCGCGCACAGAACGAAAATCCTTAAAACAACAGAACGAAATGCTAATTATCTGAACAGCGCCAAATAAGGACACCAGGATTGATTGCAATAAATCTTACCCGAATGAAAGAAGTATCTATGTCCTGTTGCTACGTATAGCAATTAAATCAGAGATGCGATGAACCACGGTACGAAGATCATAATTGAGGTTCGACGAGCTGTGAAAATCCGTCTATAGTTGTTCGGCTTCACGATGCGATAATATCTATTCAAAGACATCAGAGCGAAAGTCCCCGAAGATTCGAAAGCCAATGACAAGCCGAAGTATCCCTGATATTGAAACGATGCGCTATCGAAGGGCCAATCGCTTTTAATTAAGACCGCAGTCGTAAAGAGTGTATCTGGGATCGCCTTGAAGATGTCTGTTGGGAATCGTTCTTAAACGAGGCGAACGGAGAACAACGATCAATGTTAAAAGGTTTCCCACAAATGCCAGAATGTTGTTTGAAACACCACTGAGGTTTCTAACACAAGCAAGAAAGTCTCTCGCAAATTCAAATCCCTTCGAAGCTTTTCCAGGCCGTTCATCTTTAGCAGTGACCCACAATGAATAGATGTATGGCGATCAGTATGAATCGGTACGGATGGTATAGCCGATCGCTTTTCTAACTCTTACAATTCTTTATAACAAACTTGTGTAAAGCGTCATGTACTATGTTTCAGCCTACTGATATCATTCAATGTCAGTCACTGGACGGATTTATGCACGAGTTATTTGACAGAGGAAGGCCCTTCAATTCATCTCTGAAACAAGCAATACTCAAACTGACATTGCAGCTGTGTTGACTTTTCCCCTTTTGATGATAGTTTAATTTTGTAAAATTAATTATCAAGTTTCACTGACGGAAATTGAAAGTGATATTTGTTCAATTCAAGCTGCGGTTTTAATAAGCATTCTTTCTTTTTCGTAGCGAAGAAGTTTTGATAGTGAAAGTCGCACTGAGGAGATTCCATTATATTTTCCCCAAAGAAAAATTAACAGAGGAAGTACGCACAGCATGGTTAATTAAAAGGCCACTGCCATTGTCACTGTATTTTGGTAGAAACTTCAATTCTAGGATATTTGTTTAAGGACACCAGGAGGAAAATGTTAAGGGATTTTTCAGACGAAGAACAAAATATTATCAGTTTTAAGCAACTTCCCTAAAATACGCAAGAAGAACTTGAAAAAAAGATTGGCCAATTTTTTCAAGTTGCAATTAATTTCCATTCTAGCAATCCAAAGATAAACAGTAATTTATATTAGTTTCTGCGCACTAGTAGGCATATTGTTAACAAAACAAAACCATTATATTAATGATTCCATCTAATTAAATAAGCTTTTTGGCTATTCAAAGTGACACAAGAACAGGTGATACTGCCCTTTAAAAATCAGCGATTATTCGATTTGTTTTTCTGTTAACTGAACTTACGAAAAAAAAAATACATCACATTTCGACAATTATCTAGATGTGTAAAAGAAAATTGGAAGAGAGATCATTGTAGAATTTTATCACAGTAATGGCTTTGTTATTTGCTGTTTTTGATGCTGATTGCTTGATGCTTCGGGGAGACTGGTTCACGCCATGCTTTTAAAAGGCGAGGACATTTAATTTTTAGTCATAGTTTATTCATATCGATGCCAACTGAAATTGACGAATGTACTACGGTATCTTCTAAACTTTATCTTGTACGACTTTGGAAGACGTTTGTTTCGAACGCTATTCTCACCGCATATATAATTAGCGTGTCACGTTAGCACGCCTCATTCCTTTAATCCCGAGGGCTCGGGCTAGTAGCGTCTAGTATGATCCTTTGCGGCCATTCAGGCATAAGATCTGGCTACAATCAATCAATCAACATCAACAACTTTAGTCAAGTCTCAATCTGAATAGCCGAGCACGAGTGCCCCACTAATTGGGGAGACTAACAAAAAATGTAAAGTAAAATCTATTCAACTAAGATTAAGTAAAGTTAAGAAAACCTAATAATTAATTATCATTAATTAACACCTAAAAAATTATTTATTTGACAATTAACTAGATAGATGAACAGCAAGAACAACGCATACATCCGTCGTCCAACAGAGAGCTGACGTCAAACTTTCTTATAGCAATTTTAAAGTTGTTCAAAGTTTTTGCGGATCTAATATTTTTAGGCAGTTTTCCCCATAATTTTGGTCCAAGGTAGCGCAGGGAATGTTGACCATATGTTACTGCATTAAATCTGGGAATACTACAATCAGTTTGTCTTAAGGAATAAGAAGTGCTATGACGCGGCGCGAGATCTCGCAGTTTGACGAGATTGCCTTGAAAGGCGCTTTGCGCTTAGTCTGTCATCACCGCCACCAGCCTGCGTCATTACTTTTGTTAGTTTTCCGCTTTCCCTCAAGCTCTATTATGGCTGAACCAGTCTTGCCTCCACCTCCTGGCCCTGTTCCTGATGGGGACCCGGTTGCAGTTGAACCAGTTGTTCCGCCCGCCGGCGCCGAGCCAGCCGAGCCAGTGGAGGTCGTTGAGGTAATTGTTTTGGTCTTTGTAGTTTTTGCGTATGTTCTTCGCGTTCTTGACCAGCGTTTTCGGCTTCTCGGTCGCCTAGTTTTGTATTGGTTTGCGTTGGTTTTCGTTTGTGTGCATTTTGTTGCTCGTTTTTTATCAGTTTTGCTAGGCTGCGTTCCTTTGCGCCTTCTTAGTTTCCCTTCCCACGTGGTTTTGCTGCTAGTCTTTTCCGCCTTTTCCGCCTAGTTTTCCGCCTTGTTGTGTCTTTGCGCATTTTTTCGTGTTATCGTGTCTCAGTTTGCTCTGCTTTATTTTTTGCTCTCCCGTGTTCGCGGTGTTAGGTTTTCGCTCTTTGTCGCATTTTCTTTGTCGCGTTATATTTGCATATATTTTATGTGTTATTTTTTCCTGCGGTTGTTCGCATGTTTGCCCGTCCGCGTACTTCATTTGCACGTTTTCGTTGTTTTATTGTTTCCATTGTCGAAGCCCTCTTTTGTTTGGTGTCGTACATAAAGTAAGGGTGTTTGGTAAACCGCTTAGGTTTATGGCGCTGTTAGCTGGATATTAAACAAACAAAGAATAAAAATAAAAAAAAAAGAGGAGGAGAGGCACGGAATAGTGGCCGCAGAGAAGGAAGGATGGCGCAGAAAAAAAAAAAAAAAAGAAGAAAGAAAAAAAAAAAAAAGAAAAGGAAAAAGGAGGAACTGAACAGGAAATGAGGGGGGTGAAAGAGAAGGAGAGGAAATGACTTATGAGAAAGACAAAAAGAAAAAAGAAAAAAGGAAAAAATAGAGAGAAATAGAGGAAGGAGGTAAAGGAGAAAGAGGAAAAGTGATTTATGGCACGGCGTCAAGGAAAGAGGAAGGAAAGAAAAAAAAAGGAGTAAAGGAAGAAAGCTAAAGGGATAAAGAGAAAGAGGAAAGAAAGAAAAAGGAGATAAAGGATATAAAAGCAAAACATATGATATGCAATGAACGAGAAGAGGAAGATATCAGGTTTGGGGAGCAATTGAGGAAGGTAAGAATGCCGAGATGGTGTTAAATGTAATTTTCGGTTGCAATGTCGAGTGTGGGGATTATGAAGGCCATTCTTTAGGATAGAAGTTTCGTTGGGAGTTACAGAGACCAAGGGAGTTTTTCAGACTTCGTTTATGATTAATGGTGTTTTTTGCAACTTATTTGTTAGCCAGGCGGTGGAAGTAATTTTTGTCTCCGTTTGCTTTTCTTGTTTCTCAGCCTCTCCCTGACCGTGTTCAAATTCTCGAAAGGAAATTAAAAGCCTTGGAGGACGAGGGAGCGCGTAGAAGCACGGAGAACGCTTTAACCACTCTCCGAAGGAATTTGAACCGCCCGTTGAATATGTTCGACCTATACGAGGAGATAGAGTTGTTGCAGTCTTTGGTGCGCCTCGCAAGGAACGAAGCACACGAAAAAGCTGAAATGTACGCGGCTGCTCTTGACAAGGTCAGGGCGAGAGTGGACCAACTGGATAATGAGTCGTTGCAAAGACTATTCGTTGGTCTTTTGGGGGACCCAGTTCGGGCCAAGATTGCAAAGGAAGCCAATTCCATTTTGAAGTCCTCTACCAGGTCTGCAGCTCCCCCGTCACGCGGATTGCGTTACGCCCGCCCAAGGCCTTATGGAGGTGGTCGTTGTTTTGTTTGTAATCGTTACGGCCATAAGGCACGCGAATGTCAGTTCAACCAACGCCCTTCTCAATTTTTTTATCGTGGTCCCCGAGGGTGGTTCAGAGGCGGTAAAAATTAGCTTAGCTTGGAGGAGGCTATCAGTGTTCTGTTAGGTTTTTGCCCTCTAAAGTTTGTTTCTCTCCGCCTCTATTGCTGGCATTTGTATTTCGGTACTTAAGTTGTTATGTCAACAGGCGCCTTCAGTATTTCTTTAATAAAGATCCTTTGATTACTGGCTGTTTCAGTTTATGTCGTTTTATGGTTTGTTGTGCGCCATGTTTTTATAGTTGTTTACGCCTTGTTCTCATGTATGTTTCGCACCCCAATTAGGGAGGGGGGTCCTCACTCTGCCCTCGTTGACCTTAGGGGGGGGGGGGGGCCTTCTCTGTGCCTCAATTCTGGACCTGGTTCGGAGCCTGGGGTCAACGGAGGGTTGGGTTCCCTTTAGTTTTCTCCCTGTTTCTTATATCTGCCCTTTTCCACTTCTTCCCCTAGGTTGTTTTCCGAAAGCAGTTGTACGATGCTGTAGCCGTCCACGGGACGGTTGAGCCTTCTTGGTGTGATATTTTTAAGAGAACCCAGCCCTTCGTTGGCCCTTTGGCTTCCCCTGCCATGGTGGCGAGGGATCCAGCTCTGGGTGTTAGCGTAACAAACTTCTGTGTCCACCTACAACAAAGAACAATTCATGTTATAATAAATGTATTGTGAGATACATTATGTATGAAGGTTTGGGTTTTTAGTTCTTTCAATTAAAATCACTATGTAAGTAGTTGGTACCTATCACTTAATAACAGAGACAAAAAGAAAACTAAAACAAAAGCATATTTTGCTCTCAGAAAAGCCCTTCTACAAATTTCGCTATTGAAGTTCACTAAAGGGCCGTTTACACGACCGAAAAAATTGGAACGGCTTGGATAAAAAGACGAACAGCTCCGACAAAATCTGACGTGTAAACGGTATTTGACCCGTTACAGTCTTATCCGTTCTGTTCCTAAAAAGGTCCATAGGCGGCTATGGACCCCTTTCGGAACGGAACCGATAACAAACAGTTCCGTACCCACATTTTTGTTTTCTTTTCAACGTGTAAACGCTTGCCCTTTTTTCGGTACCATTCTGTTACGTTTTTTCTGAGCCCGTAGTACTCCATGTCAGTTGTTTAGCATACCATTGATCGTCAGAGTAAGTGCTGTATGCAAGATCAAACCAAGCACTGGTTCTTGGAATTTGCCACAAGCTCCGTTCGACCGTGAAGACCGGTACAAGGGCTGTTAATAGGAGAACCGTAAGCCTTGTTTTTCTTCTAATTCGGTACATTCTCTCAGAAGCATTTCTTTGAAGAATCACTCGCGCTGTCAAACGTGAATTTCGTGTTCTCTTCTTCAGAAGAAACCAAAAAAGTGCTTGTAAACCTATGATAGTCGGAGATACGCACAGTGCACTGTATGTGTAAGCGCATATGAACAACTAATCGAAGCAGTTTTGTTTAATTATTGCGGGCTCTATCGTTACCGGTCTCGAAGAAAACAACGTGTAAACGGTCTAGTACCCGTTCCAAGGGGCTCTCAAGTACCGTGCCTTTTTCTGTTAGGTACATTACAGAATTTGTATGTGTAAACGGGAGATTTCGTCTGGAACCGGTACTTGTTTCTAACCGAGCCGTTCCTTCTCTTTTAACGTGTAAACGGGCCTTAAATGTAGCCTACACCCCTTTTTGGACTTTACTAAGTCTACAATTTAGTTTATTTCGTTCTTCTTGCTATTTCGGCGATATTTGTTACTAGGTGTTTTTAGTTACCAAGAACAATCTTTGTTACTATTACGATTTTTCGACATTCTCAGTCACTTCCTACCCTTATTTCTTGCTAAGTCTGAAATTTAATTGCCTTTGTTATTCTTGCTATTTCCGCCATATTTGTTACTTGGTGTTTTTAAATAGCAAGAAAATTCCTTGTTGCTTTTCCGATTTTTGTCAGTGGGCTTCTTGAGGCGCTTCTTGGCTTCTCTCTTTCTAACTCTAGAATTTTGTTACCTTTGTTATTCTTGCGTTTTTTGTCACGGGTGTGTTTAGCAAGCAAGAAAAATCCTTGTTACTTTCGCGACTTTTGCGATATTTGCTAACGTTTCGAAGCCCTTCTTGGCTTCTTTACTTTCTAAGTCTTGAATCTTTTTACATTGTTATTCTTACGATTTTTGCGATATTTGTCACGGGTGTTTTTGGCAAGGAAGAAAATCCCTGTTACTTTTGCGACTTTTTCGATATTTGCGGACATTTCGGGGCCCTTCTTCGCTTCTTCTTTTTTAAAGTCTTGAATCTTGTTACTTTTGTTATTCTTGTGATTTTTGCGACATTTATAATGACTGTTTCAGCTATCAAAAAAATCCTTGTTACTTTTACGATATTTGCTAACATTTCGGGACCCTTCTTGGCTTCTTTACTTTCTAAGTCTTGAATCTTGTTACATTTGTTATTCTTACGATTTTTGCGATATTTGTCACGGGTGTTTTTGGCAAGCAAGAAAAATCCCTGTTACTTTTGCGACTTTTTCGATATTTGCGGACATTTCGGGGCCCTTCTTCGCTTCTTCTTTTTCTAAGTCTTGAATCTTGTTACATTTGGTATTCTTGCGATTTTTGCGATATTTGTAATGAATGTTTTTAGCTAGCAAGAAAAATCCTTGTAACTTTTGCGATATTTGCGATGTTAGCGGACATTTCGTGGCCCTTCTTGGTACAACAAACACTTCAAGCGAGCGTGATCACCGTAAAGAGATTTCAGCGCTGACATTGTGAACGTTGCTGGCGTTTTGCTCTCTCCTTCGTTTCACTTCCCATCAAGCCCACATCACACTTCATTTAGAAACAAACCCTCTTCTTCATTTTAAATAAAGGTAGCTGTTCAAAGTTTTATGAAAGAACCCTTTACAACTGCTTTTATCGTGTTGGCGTTTTAAAGGGCAGTATCACCTGTTCTTGTGTCACTTTGAATAGCCAGAAAGCTTATTTAAATAGATGGAATCATTAATATAATGGTTCTGTTTTTTTTTGACAATATGCCTATTAGTGCGCAGAAACTAAAATAAATTACTGTTTATCTTCGGATTGCTAGGATGGAAATGAATTGCAACTTGTTAATAACTGTCGAATAATGTATTTTTTCGTAAGTTTAGTTAACAGAAAAACAAATCGAATAATCGCTGATTTTTAAAAGGGTGTCTCATTGGGAATCTCAACATTCTCGCGTGAATTCAGCCGGGGTTGAGTTGTGCAACTTGCGCCAAGTTGCCAATTCATTCAGCAAAGTTGAAGTGGCTTTTAAATCCCTAAATTGGCCACTGAACATTATCAAGTACGCTTGTCTCGGTAAGTAGGAACCGTGCATGAAAAAATCGATTTTCTCTGTGACTACCACTGGTAAGGAGCAAACCGCATTGGCCAGTAACATCATCAACAAAATGCGCGAAACTTTTATGTCTTCTACATTTACTCTGCTTCAGGCAGCATCTCTTATTGTGCGCGCGCACAGAACGAATAACCTTAAAACAACAGAATGAAATGATAATCATTTGAACAGCGCCAAGTAAGGACACCAGGATTGATTGCAAAAAATCTTACCCGGATGAAAGAAGTATCTATGTCCTGTTGCTACGTATAGCAATTAAATCAGAGATTCGATGAACACGGTACGAAGATCATAATTGAGGTGCGACGCGCTGTGAAAATCCGTCTATAGTTGTTCGGCTTCACGATGCGATATCTATTCAAAGACATCAGAGCGAGAGTCCCCGAAGAAAGCCAATGTCAAGCCGAAGTATCCCTGAAATTGACACTACGCGCTTTCGAAGGGCCAATCGCTTTTAATTAAGACCGCAGTCGTAAAGGGCGTATCTGGGATCGCCTTGAAGATGTCTGTTGGGAATCGTTCTTAAACGAGGCGAACGGAGAACAACGATCAATGTTAAAAGGTTTCCCACAAATGCCAGAATATTGTTTGATACACCGCTAAGGTTTCTAGCACAAGCAAGAAAGTCTCTCGCAAATTCAAATCCCTTCGAAGCTTTTCCAGGCCGTTCATCTTTAGCAGTGACCCACAATGAATAGATGTATGGCGATCAGTATGAATCGATACGGATGATATAGCCGATCGTTTTTCTAACTCTTACAATTCTTTGTAACAAACTTGTGTAAGAGTGTCATGTACTATGTTTCAGCCCACTGACATCATTCAATGTCAGTCACTGGACGGATTTATACACGAGTTATTTGACAGAGGAAGGCCCTTCAATTCATCTCTGAAACAAGCAATACTCAAACTGACATTGCAGCTGTGTTGACTTTTCCCCTTTTGATGATAGTTTAATTTTGTAAAATTAATTATCAAGTTTCACTGACGGAAATTGAAAGTGATATTTGTTCAATTCAAGCTGCGGTTTTAATAAACATTCTTTCTCTTTCGCAGCGAAGAAGTTTTGATAGTGAAAGTCGCACTGAGGAGATTCCATTATATTTTCCCCGGAGAAAAATTAACAAAGGGAAGTACGCCAGCATGGTTAATTAAAGGGCCACTGCCATTGTCACTGTATTTTGGTAGAAACTTCTACAATATTTGTTTAAGAACACCAGGAGGAGAATATTAAGGGATTTTTCAGACGAAGAACAAAATATTATCAGTCTTTGGCAACTTCCCTAAAATACGCAAGAAGAACTTGAAAAAAAGATTGGCCAATTTTTTCAAGTTGCAATTCATTTCCATCCTAACAATCCGAAGATAAACAGTAATTTATATTAGTTTCTGCCCACTAGTAGGCATATTGTTTTCAAAACAGAACCATTATATTAATGATTCCATATCTATTTAAATCAGCTTTTTGGCTATTCAAAGTGACACAAGAACAGGTTATACTGCCCTTTAAAAATCAGCGATTATTAGACTGATTTGTTTTTCTGTTAACTGAACTTAGGAAAAAAATACATCATATTTCGACAGTTATCTAGATGTGTAAAAGAAAATTTGAAGAGAGTAGAATTTTATCACAGTAATGGCTTTGTTATTTGCTGTTTTTGATGCTGATTGCTTGATGCTTCGGGGAGACTGGTTCACGCCATGCTTTTAAAAGGCGGGGACATTTAATTGTTAGTCATAGTTTATTCATATCGATGCCAACTGAAATTGACGAATGTACCTCGGTATCTTCTAAAGTCTACCTTGTACGACTTTGGAAGACGTTTGTTTCGAACGCTAATTTTACTATATTATTGTCCCCCGAAACGCTTTCCAAAATATTCTTAATTCTGAAACGGGCCATAGATCGAGATTTCAGTTCATCAACAAGGTCATATTCTCAGCTGGGGCTTAGGAAAAAAGAAAGAAGAAGAAATGTTCAGCATGATTTTTGGGTGGTTATTCATTTATTTTTAATTAATTCAGATATATAAAAACACTTTTCATTTCTGTCCTATATAATTGATAATTGCCCTCTTAAGCTTTTGGCCTCTTTATATAGGGAGGCACCATCGTGGTTCCCGGATAAAAGTATAGCACGCAATTACAGTGGGAATGTACAGTTCGTACGTAATTACAGTGGGAATATACAGTTCGTATACCAGAATAAATTTCGATTTTGCCAAACTGGGATCGTAAGGTGGTATAAGGAAAATTGTTTGTAGGGCCGCAAGTCGGTATTGGGGGCTGCAGTTCATTGGTTGAAAATGACTTAGTCTTACGTGCGTGTGATTGGCTACTAATGACGCCGCAGGACGCAACAATTTGGTAATATTCGTATTTCGATTGTCACGGAAAGATACAGACGTTTAGAGGAAGAGGTAAGAGATCTTGAAGTTTTTAATTTGTTGCCTTTCTGTCTCTCAAGTTCAGGAAGCCACACTTTTAGGGAGATACGTAGGCAAGAGAAGGAATTGTCCATAGACTTTTCAAGAGATTTGCAATTAATAAAGAGACGATCTTTTGTATTTGCTGGATTGAAATGCTCAGTCCAAAACTAACGATTTGTTAGACGCAAATCACTTACTGACTGAAAGACTCAGTCGAAAAGAAAGATTTATTAGAAGATTAGAAGAGTATTTCAGATTTGAAAGAAACAAAGTTAACCAGTGATGCGAGTTCAAGGTTCAGTTCGAGCTGGCTAGAGGTGTTAGATCTTTCGACTTGGGTCATTTCACAGTGAAGATTAATCTAAGTTCCGCTCTTAATCAATTTTTGACAATGCTAGTGCCCTTATCAATTTTAAATACCCATATTATTGTAGGCTGGCATAGGCTTGTGTATAAAGAATGGTGTCTTGCATTCAGATATCAGATTTAATTCACCCACACTATGTCATCCCATAGAACCTGTTTGGCTTTCCAGACAAAACGGGGGCAGTTAGCTAGAGACAGGACCAGACAGCTATATTTCATATATTCACAGATAACGAACTCAGACTTTTTATTATCACGTCCAAAACCTCAAACAAATTTTCTTAAATGCAGCTTACGATATAGTGGTGCTATGCTCTAGAACATTTTGAAAAACGAGGCTAATGCTTGCCAAATTGTGCGGGGAGACAGCCTACCTATATCTGATACTGGTTCTTAAAAAATTGGCCTCTCATATGTATGCGGGTTTTTTTTTTTAAATGAAAATACAATGATTACAATATGGCTTACAATACCAACATTACTTACTATACTTATTGGCTAACACTCGATATTTGCTGTGCTTACATTACTAACCGACTACTTACAATGTTCACATGCAATACTCACAATTACAATACTTACAATATTCACAGTACTCAAAGTACAGTTAGCTTACACTTAACTAAAGCAGCTTGGCTCACGATTTAGTAAATTGATGTACACAAATAGCGATCTTGTTATATATTTATTTAGGCGTAAAACATTCAAAGTCCAGAGTGCCTTTGCGTGCGCTTGTAGCAAAACTATGATATTTGGCAACAATGAAAGAATAGTTTTAAAAGTACTTCCCAGTGTTTTTGTTTTTTTTGGTTCCAGCCATATAAGATAGGGCTTTCAGATAAAATTAGTTTTTGATTGAGTTTGTCGTGTGCCACCAGTTAGAAAAGCGATTCCAGAATGACGACGATACACTGCAGGGAATCAACGTGTGGATTAGTGTTTGGTTTTCAAGGTCTCATAAAGAGCAACTTTTATTGTTTGTTATGTCTGAGCGCAAAAAGCTGTGTTGTGTGGGTAAAATATTATGAATAATTTAAACCTGAAACATAATTAATTTGGGTTCTTTCAAGATGCGAAAACGTAGCATATAAATATTGCGGATGTTTCCTCTGGTGAAGTCATGATCCAAAATTCTATTTTCAGCGGTAGGTGCCAGGGAGCTCTTATCTAGCAAGGTGGAATATGCAGTTTTGGTAAAAAAAACGGATTGAGAGGTGTTAGTGTGGCCCGGGCTTTCGTTGCAGTGCGGAGTTCTTTTTTTTTATTCAGTGGGTCTGGCTTTTAGAGGTCGTGGTATGTTGTGAAGAGGAATTTCAAAGTTATGTCTTTCCTCCAAGTCTGCGGTTAGTGAAAGGAAACTGTGACTTTGGTTGAGAAGGTCCTTAATACAACATATTCCTTTTTTATACCACGCGTTAATAAAAATTGGTTTTCCATCTAAAACAATAAAATGTTCCAAATTATGTAATCCTTAATGGAGGTATATTCGTTAAAAGCTAGTGGCTTAATTAAAGCTCTGCCAGTAACTTAAAACGGTTCGGTAAAAATCAGGAAGGAGCGCGGGTTTTAGCTGTGTCACTCTTTTGTGGTGTAATAAGTGTGCTGTAATTTAAATATGTTCGCATTTATTTGAATGTAAATGTTGTACCTGTCTATTCTGTTCAATATATAAATAAACACAGACTTTTTTTCCTTTATTTTTATTTTATTTTATTATTATTATTTTTTTGTATCTTAATTTTTTATTAATTTTTTTTTCGTGTTCCGGGATGTTCCGGGTTTTATCGACGGCCTGGTATTAACGCCAGTCTCTGTTTAATTATTAAAGACATGTGACTGTTCATTTGTCAAATATGAAAGTTGGTATTACAGTGAGTGATCAACCTCTCACAGTACCAAAGGAACGCTGTTTAGTTCTTGTGAAACTTGACAATACTCTAATTTGAGAGCTCGAGTACTGGACAACACTATCAAGCATACCTGGATGAAATAGAAGAAAGAAGCTAAAACTGATACGGAAAAAAGGTAAGTCTATTCGTAATTTCACTCACCTATAATTGACAAGGTTTATCCGAAAATTAATCGATTATCAGTTCCCGTCTATTTGGAGGGCTAAGTTGGCAAAAGCCGGTAAAAAAAGGTCATAATTCTTTGGTTGGCAAAAAAATACTGATAACAACTGCAAATCTGGCTTTGGTATTAGCGAGTGTCCCTGCATGACAAATCATATTTCAGGTATTTAAAATTTGCACTTTTGTTCATTTGTTTATGTTATGCCGTATTTTTTTCTTCGCTTCCCTTAACTTAAGGGTGCAAGTTTAGTTCCCTAAGGTCTTCAAATTTACGGAGGAAATAATCCGTCGACGTATAGAATGTTTTTTTGGCTTTAGAGATGTGGTAATTGCAAGTTAGATAGTGCTGCCGACTTTCGCTAATTTGAGCCAATTGGTCATAAATTTTTAATCACAATGAGTAAGCGTTGAAATATTTCTTCTTACAACGGGAAGGGGTTTTAATAGCTCGATTTAAAACATCCCGAGGATCGAAGTTCCATGGAGTAAAAGCTACATTCGCATCTAAATGCCGAAATTTTATTTCTAAACATGAAACAAACAAGAGTAAGGGGATACTCATGGTTTATTTCTGTATTTGGAAAGTCATATATAAAACCAATATTTTATTATACTGTTGGCACTTTGTGGGGGGTTTAATACACTCGATTGCAAAAACGTTGACACCTTAAAAGCATAAACCGTTAACGATGAGACCCAACGGATTTGTGGGTAGTGTTTAAAAAAATAACCTCATTTCCATAATCAATAATTTACCATTCTCATTCTTTGCAAGAAAGAATACAGTGCTGACTTAATTCTTCCGAATAATTTTCTACCAAGTATTGCTTAAGTTCATTGACTGATTTGTACTTGGGCAAATCGCGTTATCACTTAAATTGGCAATTGTTGGCCAAATTGAACACTTTAAGGAAAGCTTGGACAGTTTCCACCATTCACCACGTGCAACAAATTTTGGTCCAGTCAACCGTCGCACGAGAATAGAATATTATGCAAATAAATTTAGTACGCTTATAGCCATAAAGCCATTGGGTCTCATCGTTCACGGTTTATGCTTTTTAGCTGTCAACGTTTTTGCAATCGAGTTTGCACGGAGGTAAATGTCCTTTGTTGGCCCGTCACAATCACTAATTACCTCAGGGATCTTAAAGCCTCGTCACCAAAACAAGGATGCACATCAGTGACAGCAACATTGAAATTGAATGGGTTCTAAAGCTTAAAAAAATCATGTGTTTCTAAAGTCATAGATGAAATAGAAGAAAGAAGCTAAAACTGATACGGAACAAAAGGTAATTCTATTCGTAATTTCACTCACCTATAAATTAACAAGGTTTATCCGAAAATTAATCGATTATCAGTGCCCGTTTATTTGGAGGGCTAAGTTGGCAATAACCGGTAAAAAATGTCATAATTCTTTGCTTGGCAAAAAAATACTGATAACAACTGCAAATCTGGCTTCGGTATTAGCGAGTGTCCTTGACAAACTAAATTTTAGATATCTAAAAATTTGCAGTTTTGTTCGTTTGTTTATGTTATGTCGTATTTTTTTCTTCTCTTCCTTTAACTTAAGGGTGCAAGTTTAGTTCGTAAGTTCTTCAAATTTACGGAGAAAATAATCCGTCGCATAGAAACGATGAATCTGATAGAAATAAATGTTTTTTTGGACCTTAGAGATTTGGGAATTGCAACCTTCGCTAATTTGGGCCAATTGATCATAAACTTTTAATCACAATGAGTAAGCGTTAAAACATTTCCTCTTACAACGGAAAGGGGTTTTAATAGCTCGATTTAAAGAATTGCAAGGATCGAAGCTCCATGGAGTAAAAGCTACATTCGGATCTAAATGGTAAAATTTTATTTCTAAACATGAAACAAACAAGAGAAAAGGGATACTCATGGTTTATTTTTGTATTTGGAAAGTCATATATAAAACCAATATTTTATTACAGTGTTGGCACTTTGTGGGGGGTTTAACATACGGAGGAAAATAAAATGTCCATTGTTGGCCCGTCACAATCACTATTTACCTCAAGGATGTTTAAGCCTTGTCACCAAAACGAGGATGTACATCAGTGACAGCATCATGAATTGAATGGGTTCCAAAAGTTCGCAATCCGTGGAACTTTTTCTTAAATTTGTTGGTGACTGAGAATATATTCTGTTAAATAATTTCTTACACTCAAATCCTAGCAGTATGCAGGATATTTGTCCCATCATAGTTTAATGGCCTTAGCTCCCACGAGTCTCCTGTAGCTCAGTGGTAGAGCATCCGAACTAGTAATCGTAAGGTCTTAGGTTCGACTCCTGATAGGAGCACTCGGATTTCTTTTTTCCGAGTATGCCTGTGTCACTTTCTAGAATAATGCATTATTCTCAATTTCTTATTTGTTGATTTAGCAAAGTTCTCGTTGAAAACTAAATTGAACTCAACAGTTACAATAGTGGTTTATTAATTCATATACTGGCACTCGGAGGTGAATTACAGTGTGTTTACAAATTATATGGAACAATTTACAGTTTCTGATTTGAAAACTAATGGCGAAGGACTGGGATTACAATATTCTTTGAAAGGAAATTACAATTGAATCTAATCTATTAACAGTTGTACAATTACTTCATATTTTCATATCCGCATCGGGCAGGATAGATTTAGAGGGGAAGCAGCCAAAGATTAAAACATTTTAAAGTCCTTGACACGATATATTTTCAGGCTCAAATACTTCCTTTTTAATAGTATGCGCCAGATTGCCAAGCAAAAATTTCAAAAACGTTTGAATTAAGAGACAACACTACAACAAATGTGTGTTTAAAGAGAAGTGGAAGTTTACTAAAACGGTAAGTTCTAATCGATGCAAGATACCACAAAAGTGTAAAAGTTCAGAATCCATATTGCCTTGACCGTACAGCGAAGACTTGAGATGGCGGGCAATGTGGATTCTGAGCTTTTAATGAAATTTATTTGCTATTTCCCAGACTACCTTTCGGCATTGTCGCGTACGCTTTCACGCTATTTTTGGACAACCTCTGTCGAAACAGTTGTATATTTTTTTGTAAAACTTACTTCAAGTTACGCACTTGCAAAGCAAAGGATTGAAAATTGCAGCGGGCCATTTCTATTAACCAATCAGACTGGAGAAGGTGACCGATTTTACCAGATCTTTTTCTCCGAAGCTGGGGTCCGTTTCTCGAAAGTCCCGGTGACCTATCGGGCCCGATAAGTGTCTTTGGTGATAAAAGTTTCTTATTTAATTAACAGAAGTCAATTTCTGTTAGCTTTGAATACTAAATTTTAAAATTTTATAATTCTATGTAAACATTGGCCAAGTACCATGTCTGTAATCACATTTCGGGGCCCTTCTTGCCTTCAACTTCTTCTAAGTCTTGAATCTTGTTACATTTGTTATTCTTGCGATTTTTGCGATATTTATAATGAGTGCTTTTAGCTAGCAAGAAAAATCCTTGTTACTTTTGCGATATTTGCGGACATTTCGGGGCCCTTCTTGCCTTCAACTTCTTCTAAGTCTTGAATCTTGTTACATTTGTTATTCTTGCGATTTTTACGATATTTGTAATGAATGCTTTTTGCTAGCAAGAAAAATCCTTGTTACTTTTGCGATATTTGCGATATTTGCGGACATTTCGGGGCCCTTCTTGCTTTCAACTTCTTTTAACTCTTGAATCTTGTTACATTTGTTATTCTTGCGATTTTTACGATATTTGTAATGAATGCTTTTTGCTAGCAAGAAAAATCCTTGTTACTTTTGCGATATTTGCGATATTTGCGGACATTTCGGGGCCCTTCTTGCTTTCAACTTCTTTTAACTCTTGAATCTTGTTACATTTGTTATTCTTGCGATTTTTACGATATTTGTAATGAATGCTTTTTGCTAGCAAGGAAAATCCTTGTTACTTTTGCGAAAATAATTTGCTAGCAAATTTTTGCTTACAAGGTCGATCCTGGACATATCTCCGTGAGAGTCACAATACAAACGCTAATTGATGAGTTGAATGGTGGAGGCGTTATGCCGACTGAAAAGAAATATGGAGCGAATTTGCATCGTGATCAATAGGCAATGGTATAACTCGTGGTATATTGACCAAAATAGTGTTACTTAGCCTAAAAGCATAAGCTAGACAAATAATGGCTTTAATCTGTCCAATATCTGTCCCACGCAGCTGACAATTATCTACGCTATTAGTCTTTCGTGTAAAACTTTATTCAAGCTCTTTATTCAAGGCACGTAATTCAACCCAAAACATCTCTCGCTGCTGGTTAAATTTTGTCTGTAGAATTTGATCTTCGGCTCCGTTGGCTTTCAAGGTATGTCGTTTAGCAAGTTGTCTTACGAACACTCATGAAAACAAAAATTGTACAAGGGGCAAAGTTCAATCCATCCTATGAATTTTCCAACTGATCAGTAAAATATGGAGTCCTGTTAGTTAGCAACAGGAACTGTGTTTTTCTGTGGCTCATTTAAATACATTCTAACTTTTTCAATATCGTATTGCTGGACAGCGTTTTCTTAAATTTCGACCCGATGGTCTCCAAAAAACATTGTCGTGAGGCTGGAATGAAAAAAGAAGTTTGCTTTGCTAGATTCTGCAAGGCTGGTCCACTTGACAAAAGACCGTTCATAAAGAGGTCGATCGACGAGTCTGGTTACAGTGTTGAATTTCTTTACCTTCGTGTTTGCCATCAGGCCTGGGTACTCAGTTATTCTTCTTGACGAAATACTTGTTCGGAGGGTGTTATGCGCCCCTGAAACTCGATTTAATTGGATGACAACTGATGTTTAATTTTCTTCAGGAAACGCCACTCCATAAATTTCTTTATACCGTAAAACTAATTCCTTTTGCCGGAATTTCGAGGATTAAGATTCTGTTCCTTGGAATTCTCTACTAGTTAAATTCCTGGCAAAGGAATCCGAACAGATCAAGTTGTGCTAGCTTGCACAAATATGCCCTTAAAATGGCCATAAAACGATTGACGGACACAGAAACGGAAAATGTTGAGTTATATTTTATTTTTTTTAAACCACTATACCACGACACTCATGAATATTCTTGTCAATTTAAGACTGAAGCTCCGAACAGTGACTGTTTAAAAACTTGACAGCTTGGACATTTAGGTCTGGACGCACTGGACTGACAAAATTTGTTTGACTCTTCCAAAAATCTCGACAAAATTTGTCTCTGCCAAATTTTCAATTTGTCAAGCGTGGGCACAGACACAGCAAAATATTTGTAATCACAAGTGTCAACACACGAAAATAAACACCATCGCTTGCGCGCTGGTTAGATGAGATCTCTGGAGTCATGGGCTTATGGTGATCTTTAACCGCTTCGATCGAATCAGTTGCCTCGGCATATTATTGCTTGTATTCTAGTTTTTTCTTCCTTGAATTCGTTCAATTCCAGCAGAGGCAGTTGCCACTTTTACTATGCCAGTGGAGGCTTCACCTTGTTCGACTAAAACTGGTTCAAGAGTACCACAACAGATTTGTCCGTAGAAGGCGGCGAAGGCCTCATCCTTATTATTGGAACCTACCTAGGCCTTGTAGTTCTTGGTTTAAAATTCATTTTCATAGGCGTAATATCCCCGAAGAATTCTTTTATCGTCAGATGAGAATGTCGCGTGACACGTTTGACACCTTGTTGGCCACTCTTCGTCATAAGCTACAAAAGGAAGACGAGCGGATGAGGAACTGCATCCCACCAGAAAATGTCTTGGCCATCGGACTATATCGCTTAGCACATGGTGGGTCATTCGACAATGCAGGCATTGCAATGAAGGTTGGTAAAGCAACTGCTCGTGAAGCATTCACTGATGTCGTCAAAGAACTCAACGATTTTAGAAACGACTTCATCAAATTTCCAACTAAAGAAACAGAGACAAGAGCCTCAATCACAACGTTCGAAGAATTATCTAGTCTACCAAACAGAAGGCGCCATCGATGGGACACATATAAAAATAAAGGCTCAAAAAGAAAGCGCTGTTGACTACTTTAGCCGATATCAACAGCACGATGTGGCGGTGCAAGGCATCGTCGACGGAAGAAAAATATTTATGGATATCGCCGCCGCCGCCGCCGCCGCTGGCTTTCTCGGTATCTTGCCCGGGCTTCGGAATGAAATACTCCGACTAAAAATAGAGATGAAATTTTCTTGATTGACATTTTCCTTCAAATCATGGCATGTAAACAAATCTGTCAGATTTCACGCCTGACAAAAATTTGTCCTGCTCCGAGGCACGACGACGGCGTCTTTGAAGTTGGTAAGCCTTGGCAAAATTTGGTAGATCTAAAAATCACCGGGCGCACTTGTCTCAGGGAATTGGTGACAGATTTTTTCGCAAAACAAACAAAAATTTGCCCAGTGCGTCCGGACCCTTTAATTAAATACCGTAAAAAGACCAACAAATATTTTTTTTTCTAGTTTAGAATAATTCTAATGTAAAACCTTTAAAATTAATACAAGACAAAATTGTAATTCAGAAATTGCACATCCAAATATCTTTTAGATTTAACTGAATATTGCGCATTTGCTCGGGTTACTTCTCGACTGTTGCGGTAAAGGGAAAAAAACTTCCTTTTAAACTTCTTTCTGATTAAGAAGTTATGCATAAATCATCATTTATTCCTGCGGAAACAAATGGCCATATGTGCAGACTAAGGATCATCAAAATTTGCAAATTACTTGGCAATTAATTTGCTGGCGGCTTTCTTTCTTCCTCTATTTGTCTGTTGGTGGTCTTTAAGAGACAGCGCCTAACAGCCTGGTACAGCTGTAGGCATGCGCATAAATTCTTGTATTTGCATTGGTGCTTTTCAGAAGCTGAATAATAATAATAATAATAATAATAATAATAATAATAATAATAATAATAATAATAATAATCAGTTCCCCTTACCGCTGAAAACTTTTCCTGTTGAATATTGGGTAAAAAAGAGAACAGCTTAAATGAAAATGAAACGACTTTAGTAGATGGGGTTGTTATTGGGCCAGAGGTACGAAGAAAACTTAAGTCCAATAAGCGTGGGGAGCCCACGCAGTGATGACTGGCAAAAAAATTTACCTGTTTTGATACAAAATGCAACAGAACGAAGACCCAACCAAAAAAAATAAATTAGTTTTACAGCAGCCGGGGAGATTTACCTTTTATTTGCTTGGGTAAATACCGTTATTGTAAGCCCTATTAAGACGAGTTCCACCATCTGTCTCTCTATTTTTGTCACGTTTTCCGCTCGAACAAACCACCCTCCATGAGGCATAAAAATAAACAAGCCCCCAGCGGAACTTTTATAACATAGAGGCCAAAAGCACTGAATGCTGATTGTTTGAAACAGAGGGCAATTATATATTTAATTTTTCTATCACCGAGAGAAAAATTACTCGCTTCATGTTCTTTGGAGTTTGACTTATGGAGCGAATTTGCAATGGTATAATTCGTGCTACAATTCGCGGTATGTTGGCCAAAATAGAGTTACTTAGGCTAAAAGCATAAACTAGACAAATAATGGCTGTCCAATATCTGTCCTACGCAACTGACAATTTTCTACGTCATTAATCTTGTGTAAAATTAAACTTTATTCAAGCTTCTTTATTCAAGGCACGTAATCCAACCCAAAACCTCTCTCGCTGTTGGTTAAATTTTGTCTGTAGAGTTTGATCTTCGGCTCCGTTGGTTATCAAGGTATGTTGTTTAGCCACTTGTCTTGCGATCACTCATGAAAACAAAAATTGCGCAAGAGGCAAAGTTCAATCCATCCTATGAATTTTGTAACTGATCAGTAATATGGAGTCCTGTTAGTTAGCAACAGGAACTGTTTTTTTCTGTGGCCTATTTAAACAAATTCCCTTGAAGTCTCTGCTCGTTCAATTCCTGGCTAAAGAATCCGAACAGATTAAGTTGTGTTACCTTACACAAATATGCCCTTTAAATGGCCATAAAACGATCGACGGACACAGAAACGGAAAATGTTAAGTATTTTACTTTTTTTTTTGAAACCGCTATACCACGACATTCATGAATATTCTTGTCAATTTAAGACTGAAGCTCCGAACAGTGACTGTTTAAAAACTTGACAGCTTGGACATTTAGACACCGTAAAAAGACAAACAAATAATTTTGTTTTCTAGGTTAGAGTTTTTTTTCAATGTTAAACCTTTAAATTAATACGACAAGATAAATTTGAAATTAAGAAATTGATCATCCAAACATCTTTTAAATTTAACTGAATATTGCGCATTGGATCGGGTTACTTCTAGAGTGTTGCGGTAAAGGGAAAAATACTTCCTTTTAAACCTCTTTCTCATTAAGAAGTTTTGCATACAACTCATGATTTATTCCTGCAGAAATAAATGTCCATATGTGCTAATTATCATCAAAATTTGTTAATTTCTTGGCAATTTGCAAGCGACTCTCTTTCTTACTCTATTTCTGTCTGTTGGTGGTCTTAAAGAAACAGCCTAACAGCCTAGTACAGCTGTAGGTATGCGCATAGTTGAATATTGGGAGACAAACAAAACAGCTTTAATGAAAATGAAAACAACTTAAGCAGAACGGGTTGTCATTGGGCAATAGGTTATCTGGCCAGAGGTTTTGTGTCGTTGCTTTCGTATATTTTTTCGGCCGCTCCCAGTACGACGGCTGCCGCGAGTGGACATTGCAAATCCACGTAAAAAGAGCTCCAAGAACAAAAGATTTCAAAAATATTGGACGCACAGCCTCTACAATTACCTTTAGAAATAAAAAAATTCGGCTAACTTTCCGAAGATGGACACGATTTAGGCAGATGTAAAGGTTTCCTGACCTCTCCGACGGGTATTTGAAAAGGTTGGGTCAACGATTTCAAAGTGGTTCTGCCAACGCACGGAACCTACTGCGCATGTCCCCCGCTGATATAGGCGTTTTTAGCGACCACAAAGCTGATGACAGATATAATTACGAAATCGAAGGTGACAACTGGTAAAGACATTCAAACACGTTTTTATAATCATCTTTACTTATCGTTTCATGGATACCAGGAACTCCGTTGATCTAGTTTACTCTTTGAAGCTTCGTGTTCCACAGCGACAAACGCGTTTGCAGGACTTTTCTTTTTTTTCCTTTTTTTTGTTTGTTTTAAAGTTACGCTCTCTTTTGCAATTTCATACATTGCAGTTTTCATCCTGTTTGCCTTGTTGTAATATGAACTTACTTTAAATTGTTCTTGTTGCAGTTGAGACTTTATTACACGATTTTGTTGAGAGGAATTGTGCGATTAAAAAAGTTATGAAATTTTCACGACAGTTGAAGTAGAACACAGAAAAAAAATCATTTTAATTTGTTTACAATTCCGTAGCAGTGGCTTACTCCCATCAGCGCAGAAAAGAACTTAAGGACCATGCCTCCTAATACGGAAGACTTTCTCGAGCCACCTCGAGATGCGCAGAACCCATGCGCAGTATCAAGTGGAGGCAACACCCTTAATAAAAGAAATACACTGTAAGGTTAGGAACCATACAGACTACAAATCGATCAAATCTCCGGATATGAGCAATTTTATAGAACTTCCTGGAAAGTGCGAAGAAAACTTAACTTTAGTAAGCGTGGGAAGCCCAAGCAGTGATGACTGGTAAAAAAAAATATACCTGTTTTGATAAAAAATGCGACAGAACGAAGACCCACCAAAAGTGAATAAATTTGCTTCACGGTAGCTTGTGTAAATACCGTTATTATAAGCCCTATTAAGCCGAGTTCCACAATCTGTCTCTCTATTTTTGTTAAGATTGCCGCTCGAACAAACCCCCCGCCATGAGGCGTGAAAATAAACAAACCCTTAAGGATTTTAGCACTTTTTTGTAAAATAGAGACCAAAAGCACTGAATACTAATTTGTTGAAACAGAGGGCATTTTGTTCTTAATTTTCTTTTCACCGAGTGCAAAATTATTCACTCCTGATTGGTCAGGCGGCAAAAATGATTGCTACTGATTGGCTGAGCACGCCATTTCTACATTTAGTTGGTTTCTTCATTTTGCACCGCAAAACAACGAATTCTTCCATGTTCTTTAGAGTTTGACTTATGGAGCGAATTTGCATTGTGATCAGTAGGCAATGGGTATAATTCGTGGTATGTTGGCTTAGGCTAAAAGCATAAACTAGACAAGTAATGGTTTTCATCTGTCCAATATCTGTCCTGCACAGCTGACAATTATCTACGCTATTAGTCTTGTGTAAAACTTTATTCAAGCTCTTTATTCAAGGCACGTAATTGAACCCAAAACATCTCTCGCTGCTGGTTAAATTGTGTTCGTAGAGTTTGATCTTCGGCTCCGTTGGTTATCAAGGTATGTCGTTTAGCCAGTTGTCTTGTGAACACCGATGAATGAAAACAAAACTAGTGCAATGGGCAAAGTTCTTTCCATCCTATGAATTTGGCAACTTATTAGTAAAATATTAAATCCCGTTAGTTGGCAGCAGGAAATTTGTTTTTCTGGGGACCATTTAAACAAATCCTAACTTTTTTAATATCGTAATATATATATATTTAGCCAAGCCTAAAAGTGGAGCTCCACAATTCCTTTTTAATAGTATTTATATATATGCTACTGTGCTTATTTTATGAACGTAATAACGTTACGAATTCTTCATCCTCTCTTGAGTTATATATATCTTAAGTGCATATAAAGCAAACTTTTTACGCGTCAGCGGAAAATGTTTTGAACCATAAGTCGTTTTCTTATTGATCGTGGGAGATCACATTGCTTCGTGCAATTTGGCCGCTCGGATAAAAATAAAATATTTGTTTCAAAATTTATTACTTTGTAAATATTCCTTGTACAGAAATATTTATAATGAAAACTTTCTGAGAAAAGCCGCTTCCGTGTAAATTGGGTCAAATTATGCAAATTAGGTCAAAGCTCACGCAACGGGATTTAAACTTGCCAAATGAGAGTTTGTAGATTTGTAAAGACAGAATATTGAAAAATAGCTTTGATTTAAAAATAAACTGCCGCACTTTGGAGAGAATCAGCTTTGAAAATTGCCAAAATTCGTCTTGCATCCAATAGCCACGAAGTGGTCATGTTTATAACCGCTCCAAAGTAAAACGTTTTATCTAAAATCGTTTATAATGCAATCATGAGTTGTTTTTACTATAAAAATTACGCACCGTTCGTACAAATTAATAAGACCATTGCGAAGTCAGTGAAATAGGGCGTGGAAGTTGACCTAAATTTCACATGACAACTTACCGAAAAAGCACCAAAAACTAGGGGGTGGTCAAAATTCAAAGGAATTTATTTTATTTTACTAAGAATACCACCGATCATAATCTTATCTGATGGAGAAAAAATGCTGAAAATTTGGAGGGAATCCGCCGACCTCGATCCGTGGACCTTGCCCGGTCCTTACTGACAATGACACTTATATTCTTAATTTTTCTTTCACCAAGGGCAAAATTACTTACTCCTGATTGGTCGAGCGGCGAAAATGCCTGCTCCTGATTGGCTGAGCACGCCATTTCTACATTTAGTTGGTTTCTTCATTTTTTACCGCAACAAGAACGAATTCTTACATGTTCTTAATTTGGAGTTTGACTTATGGAGCGAATTTGCATTGTGATCAATAGGCAATGGTATAATTCGTGGTATGTTGACCAAATTAGTGTTACCGGCTTAGTCTAAAAGCATAAGCTAGACAAATAATGGTTTTCATCCGTCCAATATCTGTCCTACGCAGCTGACAATTATCTACGCTATTAGTCTTGTGTTAAACTTTATTCAAGCTCTTTATTCAAGGCACGTAATTCAAGCTAAAACATCTCTCGCTGCTGGTTAAATTTCGTATGTGTAGTTTGATCACCGGCTTCGTTGGTTGTTAAGGTATGTCGTTTAGCCAGTTGTTTTGCGAATACTCATGAAAACAAAAATTGTGGCCCATTTAAACAAATTCTATCTTTTTCAATATCGAATAAATGGACAGCGTTTGCTTAAAGGTCTCCATAAAACGTTTTTGTGAGGATGGAGTGAAAAAAGGCTGGAGTTATGGAATTGGCACCGTTTTCGTATCTCAGAGAAGACTGAAAACGCTAAACTTTGTAACATAGAAAATACGGTTCCTTTCCTGGAAATATAAATAGCCGAGAAATATTCCATATTTGGATTTCCAAGGATAAAATCCCGAAGTGCCTATAATATATATCAATACTCGTTCTACGACCAAACTTCTGTTCAAGTCCGATGGTTTAGAAACGGAATTCGCTTATGCTGAGTTGTGTAGTAAGTTTTTTTTTTGTTTTAATTTCAAGTTGGAATCTCGCAGCAAAATTTTTGCAGTAAAGTTTTGTTGTTAATTTTGACATCACATTTCGCTTGATTTATTTTGATATTAGTAGGTTTTAAATAAAACTCAGACAATTTTCTACCCGTGGGGTTATTCATCATTAGTTTTATATTAATATAATGAAACCGCTAAATAAACTGACGCAAATGTCAACGATAATACTTCATCGTGATTATTAGAAAAATGTTACGTTAACAAATTACTGCTGTTAACCTAAATTTCTTTTGCTCGCAAAGTAAAAAACGAAGCATTAATCACATCAGTAAAAGGTGGAAAGTATTTTCCAAAACATGGAAGAGTTTTGTTGACAGGTGCAAAAATTTCCACTCCACGTAATAGTTTATTTGGTCGCCTTTGACGTTTAATTTGCCGTCACTTTGTTGAACCAAGAAAATATTTTTGTTTGGTTGTTCTTTATCACCCCCAAAAAGCTAATTTCTAAGCTGAAATGCTTTAAAGTTAGGGAATTTCTTCTCTTTTCACATTGCATACTTTAATTAATAAAAAATTATGATGGCCATAAAATGATGATTTGAGATAACAGAGTTTCAAATAGTTAAAGGCGAGTGTTTTCCGCTTTTCTTTCTCTTAGTAATATTCATTCTTTTTTTTTTCCAGATTTCTTTGCAAAACAAATTCGAAAACAGGCACACCTTTCTTCTTTCTAACATCGCAGTAATAAAAATTAACAAATGACAATCATGTAAACTTGAAAAAGGGAGCTGTCTGCATACGAACTGATCGCATTTTCATTGGCTTAAAAGGACAAGTAAAGTGACTGTCAAATTAACCTACGCTAAAACTCTACTGGTGTTGAGCATAATAAGTTGCTGCCGAGAAGCTATCTGTTTGCATTTTCCGTTTAAAGATCAACAGTTGTAGCCGACGAGTTATCAATGCAACTACGTTTGAAAGAAAAGGGAACCTTGGATTTTAACCTTGGGCCATAAGTATTTGTAACGATTTTATCTTTGAAAGTTATCTCCGCCTACTTGGATGGTAAGTTTTATTTCCCAAATTTCTTTATTATGTTTTTTAAGCTGTCGCCTTTTTGGAAAACTTACGCGTGGTGATAGAATTGCCACCGTTTGCGTATTTGAGAGTACCTTTATTGTTAACTTTAGTAATGTTACGTTAAGAAATTCCTGCCCGGCGGCTAATGCTAACGGCGTTAGCCTAAATTTATTTAAAACGCGAAGTAAGAAACGGAAGCATTAATCACATCAATAAAATGTGAAAATATTTTCCAAAACATTGAAGAGTTCTGCTGGCAGGTGGAAAAATTGTCACTTCACGTAATAGTTCATTTGGTCGTCTTTTTCACGCTTAATTTGTCTTCACTACGAAGAAAATAGATTTTGCTTTATTGTTCCTTATCACCCCCAAAAGCCAATTCTCGGCTAAGCTGGTATTCTTTAAAATTAGGCAATTTCTTCTCTCTTTACATTGTTAATAAACAGCAATGATAGCCATAGCATGATGATTTGAGATAACAGTGTTTCAAATAGTTATAAAGACGAGCGTCTTTGCGTATTTCTTTCTCTTAGTAATAATTCTTCTATATTTTCTCCAAATTTCTTTACAAAACAAATTCGAAAACTGGCACAGCTTTCTTGAGTTCTTTTTTCTAACATCCAAAAACAATTTTTAATACCCTTGTAAAATTAGCAAATGACAGGTTGATGTAACTTGAAAAAGGGAGCTGTTTGCATGAAAACTGGTCGTATTTTCATTGGTTTTGAACGACAGGTAAACTGACCTTCAAATTAACCTACGCAAAAACTCTACTTGTGTTGATGGCAATAACTTGCTACCGAAAAGCTATCTGTTTGCATTCTCATTTTAAAGATCAACTGTTGTAGCAGACGAGTAGTCAGTGCAAATACGTCTCAAAGAAAAGGAGATGTTGGATTTTAACCTTGGGCCTTAAGTTTTTGTAACGATCTTACTTTGAAAATTCTTTCCTTCTACTTGGATGATGAGTTTAATTTTCCCGATTTTTTTTATATATATTTTTTTTAAGCTTATGCCTTTTTAGAAAACTTACGCGTAGTGATAGAATTGGCACCGTTTGCGTATTCGAGAGAAGAAAATTAAAACGCAAACTTTTTGTGATATAAAAATGACGATTCCTTGAAAATTCGCCGTTGGTAAAAGCCATAAAATTATTATTTGAGATAACAGTTTTCAAATAGATATGAAGACGAGTGTCTCCGTTTTTCTTTTTCGTTGTAATTGTTTTCCTTTTTTCTTAATTCCTTTCCAAAACAAATTCGAAAACACACAGCTTTTCTCCTTTTAACACCCAAATATTTTTTCGTAGCCTTGTAAAATTAGGAAATGACAAGTTACTGTAAATTTGTAAAAATAGAGCTGTCTGCATGCGAACTGATCGCATTTTCATTGGCTTAAGATGACAAGTAAAACCTTCAAATTAACCTACGCTAATACTCTACAGGTGCTGTACTGAGTTCAATAAGTTGCTACCGACAAGCTATTTGCTTGCGTATTTGAGAGAAAACTGAAAAGGCAACTTTTTTGTGACATAGAATGGACGGTTCTTTCTAAAGATAATCACGTCCAAAAATTTATTTCTCCTTTTTCCTTTGGAAAAAGGAATATAAATAGCCACGGAATATTCTATTTTTGGAGTTCCAAGGATAAATTCCTAATAAAGTCCCTATAATATATTCGTTTATCCAGAATTGTATAGTAAGTTTTTTTTGTCTTCATTTCATATTGAAATTTAGCAGCAAAGCATTTATCTTCACTTTTTTCTTGAGTGATTTTGAGATTATTAGCTCTTATAAAACTCAGACAATATTCTACCCGTTTGAGATAATTTCCCGCTACATGTGCATGATCTCGGCATATTTCAGTTTTGAATTGAAGAGAAACAACAAATTAAAGTGACGCAAATATCGACGCTAGTGCATCCTGTCTTGAAGTAACTTTATCGTGATTTTTATTAATGTTAGGTTAAGAAATTCCTGCTGTTAGCCTAAATTTCTTTAACGAGCGAAGTAAGAAATAGCCAGTGAAGCACCTCAATAAAAGGTGAAAATATTTTCCAAATAATTGAAGAGTTCTGTTGACAGCTACAAAAATTCACATATCACATAATAGTTTATTTGGTCGTCTTTTTGACATTTATTTTACTGTCACTCCATTGTACCAATACAATATATTTTGTGTCTGCTTTTTTATTCCTTGACCCCAAAAAAACTAATTTCCTAGCTAGTACTGTGGTAGAGACAAACCTGACATGCTTTAAAATTAGAAATTTTCTCATATCTTCATGTTGCAGACTTCAATTATTAAACAAGGTTACTAAAAATATAAAATGCTTTGGAACCGAAAGACCTTTGACAGTTTCCTATCCATTGCAGTTGGATCCCAACAAAGAAGAAATTTATTAGGTTCTTAATTATTCTTTTGCAATCCAAAGACTAAACTACTTCAATCTTTCAGAATTTGATAGCTCATCTGACTTTTTAAAAAGTATGGCAAATGGAAAACATCACATTATAGTCTTAATTATTAATTTCATTTCGTCTCTGCTCCTGTTTTGCTTTGAACCTTTACTAGTCAAAGGAAGTTTGAAAAGTAGAATTGCAGCCTGAAATTAGAAAGTTAAATAACGAATTTTTGCCACCACTTGTTTGTTTGCATGGTTTCAAATCTTTTTGATGGTCGTTCTTGTCACCAATTGTGATCCTCAGAGAAAGTTGATTATACTCAAGATAGTCGAAAGACAGGTTACTACACTACGCATCATCAAACACGGTATATTCCTAGTTAACAATATGACGGTTCACTGAAAAATATGTCGATTTCACGTTAAGGTGTTTAATAATAACGGAAAAATCGAATGCTTTCATTTTTCCTTTCACTTTGCATTTTTTCTTTTTTTTTTTCTATATTTCTTTACAACAAAATTCGACACTAGCCACATCCGTGTTCTTTGTAAGAAACCAGCATATTTAAATAACCTTTCTATATTATCAAATTCCTAAGGTTTGAAAACGACATTGTCTGCATCTGAATTTTTCACATTTCTATTAGCTTAAACTTGAAAGGAATAACTCCTTGTTAAACAAACGTCAAAATTGCACTGGTACGTAATATATTAGTTTCTCAGGACGTGCTATCTATCTGCATTCTCCTTTTTTGTGTGCAAACAACCTCAAAAAATTAATCATGGATTGCAACCTTCGGCTTTATTTTTTTTTAAAAGATGTTGTCTTTGAAGGTTGCGAAAGACTGCTTAAAGGCTAAGTTTAATTTTCATTTCCTTAATTTCGTCTTCTTCTTCGTCGAGTCGCAGTCGGCATCTTTTGTTCTGTTCCACAATTTTTCGTGTATTGGCCGAATAAACAACATTTACTTTAATTTGGGAGAACACGAGAAGTATATTTTGTGATGTAAGAAAGAGGCTTCAGTCTTGAAAGAAAAGTTTCTTAAAGGAAAGCACTTTTTGAAATTCATTCAAGAAGCCTCATTCAAGAAGCTTCATTCAAGAAGCCTCGACTGTGCTCTGTTCTGTTGTAAAGCACGCAGGAAGCGGCTAGAGCACGAAAGAGGTGTAGGGGGAAACACGAGACGTATGTTACGCCACAAAATAACTGACACAAAATGTAATAGTAACGCAAAACGTAATACCTTTTGACGCAAAATGTAATAGTAACGCAAAATGTAATAACTTTTGACGCAAAATGTAATAACTTTGTTAACGCAAAATGTAATAACTTTTGACGCAAAATGTAATAACTTTGTTAACGCAAAATGTAATAACTTTTGACGCAAAATGTAATACCAGGAAGTAACGCAAATGTAATAACGCAAAATGTAACAGTATTTTCAGTCGGTCTTTACAGTATGTTGGGAGGGCAGGAACACAGCATCTGCGATGCTGCATTTTACCCGGGGGTTGACTTTGATTGTTGTCTGCAGATATTTGATTTCTGCTGATTCAAATTGCATCAAAAAAGAAGTACGCGATGTTTGACCATTTTAAAAGTAATTTCCCACTCTCAATAAAGCCGCGGTAAATTTTACCGTTGTAACATACGGTTACACGTGAATTGTTTATTATGGTAAATTAGTCGCCCTTCGAGCTACAATAGCTGTAGGGGAAATAATCGCTGGCGATATGACAAGATTTAATGTTATCAAGGACAGCGGAACATTTTCCAAGTCGTGGTGGTGGTGGGGGGGGGGGGGGGGAGGGGAGGGAGTGACTTGTAACATGAATTGAAGAAGCTGAAGAAATTCTTCTTCTCTTCCCTGTAACTTCCATCTTAACGTGAAATCTGATATATTAACAATAGCGCGAGGCAAAAGAGACTTGTTTAAATTAACATTTTTTTTTGCGGCTTCGTGTTGGTTTCAAATGAAATATCGTGATTGGCTTTCTTGCCTTGGGTATCGAAAAACCCTATTTATTTACCACGTTAAATGTTATGGGAGCTTTTTTATTCTTTTTGACATATCAATGGATATTCTCCATGGCTATCTCTAAAACAAGGAACGGGGAACGGATGAATGGGGAATGGGGAACTGGGAACGGGGAATCTCTAAAATAGCGAATCTCTAAACGGGGGAATCTCTAAAAGGGGGAATCTCTAAAATAGGGAATCTCTAAAATGGGGAATCTCTAAAAGGAGGAATCTCAAAAAGGGGGAATCTCTAAATGGGAGAATCTATCAACAAACTGGATAAATCTATGAACTTTTTAGGATTGGAGTTTTTGCTGAGAGACCTTTCGCATTTACAGCATTTGCCAACAACCAATTATATTATTGACAGTCGTTGTCATAATTACTAGATATATAAGATAAAAATAAATTGTTGTCGTCGCTTGCCGCCATATCTTCGTGGGGAGGTCTAAAAAATTTATGCCAATCTATGCCAAGGGGCCACATACAGCGAGAGAAATCGAATTTTCTGCAGCATCTTACTGCAAAACGGTAAAGATGAAAGCGCAATTGAATCTCTGAATAAGCCGTAGACTCAAAATGACTGGAACTGGAACCGGGCCTGGCATCTGCAACACGCGTCGACCATCATTAACTTGACTAGACAGACGTCTGGACGCCTGCAAAAAGCTTATCTAGTGATCAGTTCAAAAATGCAAATTGTGAAATTCGCGTTGTTTGTGTTAATGCATCAGCCTTAATGGCCTTACAATGATGTTTAACAAAATAACCCTTTCTTTAATATGTGTAAAACTAACCAATTTCCTATTATGCCTTTCGAAAGTTGCAACAAACGTCATCAATGTTTTTCAAGAAAAAAAAAAAGGTTTCACCGGTCAAGGAAAAATTCACCTTATCCGTGATGTTATCACCCACGTACCAGAGGTATGTCGGGACATGTCTGACGTAGGCCGGAAACCACCCAAATGCTAAATGTTTGTCATGTTTAGAAAGTTGAAACTAAATACCACGTTACTTTACAGTCTGGACAAATATCATTGCTATTATATGTCCTGCTAAGGTCGACCATGAAAACTCTCTTGGGTTCCGCGTTTCTTCTTGTAACTATTGCAAACAATGTGCATGCTTGATATACATGCTATATCTTCACTTGACGACGAGACATACAGCACTCTTCTTGAGCTACTGAAAGGAGAATTTAACGTCCCATTGCAACAAAGGAGCACGAAGCAGAAATCTGCTATCGTACGCTTTTGGCGCAACCGTGGCCATTTATCTCTTCAAAGAGGCAACGTATGCTTTGATGGTAAGCCAATTTTACGGAAGTCAACTGTATCGAAAGTAGTAGCGAAAGCTTTCAAAGAAACTAAAGGATCTGGTGTGAGAAAACTCTACCACCATTTAAAAGACGTATGCAGTGGCGTGGGTGAAAGAGATGTAAGATGTGTGCTTGGTAAGTCTCGTCAGCTGCATCAACGGCTAAACGTACGATTTCAAAACAAAGCTATTCTAAAGCCAGTACGAGCTAGAACTGTCCAATCCCGTCATCAAGTGGACTTAGTAAGTATGGAAAGTACTCCTGTAAAGAGAAGGGGAAGAGCCTTTAAATATGTGCTGTCATTACTGGATGTGTTTAGCCGGTACCACTGGCTTGTTCCACTGGAAGGAAAAAGAAGCAGCTCGATCGCAAAGGCAATGTCTACAATTTACAAAGAGCATGGTCCTCCCCGTGTCCTTCAACATGATCAGGGACGGGAATTCGACGGTGCTGTTAAAAAATTGTGCAATAAACTCGGTATTAAAATAATTAAAGGGCGTCCATACCACCCACAATCACAGGGAAAAATCGAACGGTCCCACAGATCGTTTAAGAAGAAGGTGATGTATGACTTATTGTCTATGAGCAAGACTGGGGTTAACTGGGTAAAATGCTTACCGGATTATGCAAGAACTTTGAATTGTGAACCAAAGGAGGAGTTATCTTGGAAGTCCCCCTTTGAAGTGTATTACGGACGGAAACCCTTCAGAAAAAATTATATATCAGGGGCTTCTACAGCACAAGAATGGAACGTTGACGAAGAAGAGTACGAACGATTGATGTCGTCGGTTCCTAGAGATTACAACTCGCATGAATTACAAATAACGAGAATTCGGAAGGCCGCTGCATTGGCCAGTAAGAGATGCGAGAGTCGGATGATTGAAAAAGGACTGAGGAACAATCCTCCGTCAGTTTATAACATTGGGGAAAAGGTTCTTATTCGTTACCCGACGGCGAAGAAGTTATGTAGTAAGAGATGTGTCTTACCAGCTAGAGTACTTAAAAGGGATTTGCGCACTTGCAAGCATGACAAAGTAAAATTTACATATCCCGCCAAGTCTTCAAATACCTTAAGAAAATGGATTTCCGTCAATGATATAACAAGCACGACAATGAATAAAGAACATGAAAAGAAAAAACTTGCCCGCTAAAGCAGCGAGAAGAAACACAGAAAAAAATACTTTATTCCTTTCTCAAATGAAAGAAAGAAATTCACCGACATGCAGTCTAAGATTCATTTCTTAATTAGCTTTGACCCACTCAAAGACGGCAACTGTCAGTTTTCCGCAGTATGCCATGAACTTATGAAAATGGGCATATTCCGGTCAGCAGAAACATTAAGAAAGGAGATAGTGTTGTTTCTAGAATCAAATCCAAACTCTGCAGATGGTACTCCATTAGAATTTTTCTCTGGGGTACCATGGACGCAGTATCTACAATCAATGGCACGTAATGGAACTTATGGCGACCATATAACCCTGCAAGCCATAGCTAATCTATTTAACGTACAGCTTGTAATCTACTCCACACTCGGTACTTTGGCTACCCAGACAATTACCCCTGTGAATGGGTGTCCAATTGCCACTTTTTATTTAGGCCATTTTGCTAAAGGAGCTGGGGAGCATTACGTGTGTTTGGTGGACGATAGACAAGAGACAAGTGCTGCAAACGAGCTAAATGTTTCCCACTCTCTCATGGACGAAGCAGTGGTCCCGCATGGCAATAGAGAAACTGAGAAAGAAGACGATGATGATGAAGACACCAGTGATAAAAATTGCGAAACGCAAGCGCACGAAAAGGTAGACGAAGCTGAAAGTGTTCCTTACCTTAATCCGGATGTTTTAGAAAAAGTTATTAAAGCAACATTGAAGACATCTCCACAAATGCGTCAGACTCTAAGGGCTGTTTCAAGATTTTTTCAGCGAGCGGTGGACAGTGTTCCCCTTCCCCAGATTTACATTCCAGGGTTAGAAGACTGTTCCGATATACGCCACGTCAGCTTGCCGAGGATTATAAAAATGAAAGGAAAGAACAGTGGTTCAGTAATTGCATTAAGGCAACTTATTAACTCTAGTAACTGGGCAAACGCCTGGATAAGCCTTGTTGCTTGCGGCTTAGGATGGTTTGCAGTATCAAAAATCGACTGGAAAAAAAATTAATCTGTCTTCCTTGCCGGTTCAGCCAGTTGCACTGGTAGTTAAAATTTAAGTTTAAGAAGCGAAAGGTTCAGTTATAGTTCAGTTGTGTGTATAACTGAGGGTTTTCAGGTTGTGGACGATTGGCGGGATCAAAGACAGCGGTTCATCGTTAGATTATCTACTGACAAATTTCTATAACTGAAGAGTTGAAGTTTCTGTTAAAAGCATTTTAATTGTTGTTTGACATGTAAAGAACTTTTTTGTTACTGTTCGTTGCTCCGTTGGTTTGAAAACAACAATGCCTGGTGATTCGCAATAAAACTATCTTCGTTTAGTTCAGTTTCAAAACAGACTTGTCACTTGGATAGTCCTTTGATCCTCAGTGAAGCTCGGCAGAAATCAAATATCTGCAGACAAATAATCAAAGTCAACCTCCAGCTAAAATGCAACATCGCAGATGCTGTGTTCCTGCCCTCCCAACATACTGTAAAGACCGACTGAAAATACTGTTACATTTTGCGTTATTACATTTTGCGTTACTTCCTGGTATTACATTTTGCGTTAACAAAGTTATTACATTTTGGGTTAAAGGTTATTACATTTTTGCGTCAAAAGTTATTACATTTTGCGTTACTATTACATTTTGTGTCAGTTATTACATTTTGTGGCGTAAGACGTAGTCGAGTGTTTCTCTCTACTTCTTGAGTGCTCTAGACGCTTCCTAAGCGCTTTACAACAGAACGGAGCACAGTCGAGTCTTCTTAATTTGTTTTATGATAAGCGATTCTTTATTTCCCCTGCATTCACCTTCATTTTCAAAACAAACTTCATTTTCCAAACAAACAGATGTGGCGTCAGCGTGCATCTGTACTCTGATAAAGCACGCTAAAATAAGCCAATCACGATCCTTGTTAGAATGTCTCAAACGATTTGATTAGTTAAACAACACGAAAGCTGTCAGATATGTCAAAACAAGGCATCAAAGTTTACAACCTTTGCTCAGTTCGAATGTAACGCAAATCTCAGTTTGTTTATATTTTTACTTGGCTCTGTGTTTTAGTCGCTAACTTCTTCGGAAACTTCACTTTCAATCACCGTGTTATTTGTACTGTTTTTTACCTTGTATGCGCACATAATAATAATAATAATAATAATAATAATAATAATAATAATAATAATAATAATAATAATAATAATAATAATAATAATAATAATAATAATAATAAATAGATTTATAAGATTAGATGGAAAGTTCAAAACACGACGGGACGCTTTCTGGCACAGCTTCATCCCTCCAATTGTTTTCTTAAAATCCTTTTCCTAGTGCCAAAAGTTTCCAATTCATGAATTTTTCAGAAGCGATGTTTTATGAAAATTATTTGACATCGGGTTTCCACACAAACACGTTTAATTCAAGCCTGTTTGCCTACTCGTCAAAATGGCGTCGAAAGCCGTGATAAGGCCTATTGTCTTCGGTCTTTTAAACTTTAAAAGCAACAGCATGATGATTTTCCTTTCTCCTTCTCATTTTTAGATTAAAAAAATCCATCTTAGTTCAGGTTTAGAGTCGCCTACAGGCTTCATTATAGAACTAGCAAAACGAAGAGTAGATTGCGAATTCTAAATAAAATAATGTCGAAAATCGATAGCGTCATGCAGAGGAATGTAATTATAGATAGTATTGGACTGTTATTACTTTATCAGTGCCCGCTGGTTTATTTTGTCTGAAAAAATTAAAAAAAAAAAAAACTCAAAGTCAATAAAATTCTAGGATTATTGCTTCATTTAAGCATGAATAATTACGTCGTAAATAATTGATTATAGCCTTAAAGTCGAAGATATGTGTCCTAAGTCTTGATCTGTTTCCTTCAAAGGCTGGTCCCACTGCAGTATAAATTCATGAAATAACCGTACGATAACTCCTTCAAATTCAGTTCCTGAAATAGCAAGTAAGTAACGCAAGCAATTTTTTAATTACTTAGCACGTAGAATTTCTTAATGTCGGCGATAAACTTTCCGTCAAGTTATTTATTTTCTTAATAATTTTGCCCCATACCATTGACTAAACAAGCTTTACTGAGAAAGTTGAAATTAAGACTCTTCTCTTTTCTAAACTTGAGCTTAGCATGTTAAACCCTGCAGTTCTCATTTACCAGCAACTCCGACTCCTACAAGATTTTTGGAAGCTGAATAATTATGATTTCTACAATATTACGTAATCAGTTTAGCTAGAATGTGCGTTTTAACATTCCGTCGCATTGCAGAAGTTAAGAAATTCAACCATTGCAGAAACATTTAGTTGTATCAGGGTAAATAATTGTCAAATGAATAAGCAATTCAGAGGGTATTCTAACTAGACTGAGACATTCGATTCCTTTATACCTTCTTCTGACAATTTATGAAGCCCCCATCACATTCAAATCTCACAGGGTGTTAGACAAGATCTTAATATGAGAGAGAAGCCCAGGAATTTCACAAATGGGCTGATGGCGTGACACCGTTGCTCCATGCATCTGTACTCTGATAAAGCACGCTGATTCAACCAATCAGCGCGTGCGTAATATCGAAACTTTATTATAAATTAAAATTACTTTATTTTTGACAATATACCGACAAATGGTGGAAAATTTGAAAATCTCTCGCGCCGCGCGGTAAGCGATTTCTCATTGTAGAAAGATTTGTCTCGCTTTCTTGTGAACAATTAAAACTCCTGGAGGCACTCCTGGTTGCTGCGAGTCTTTTCTTTGATTGTTGTGTGAAATTTGTCCTGTTGTTGAAACTATGCTGCAAAACATTAGATGTTTCATTGTTTACATTGTAATTATAGTGCTCGACAGTTTTTCGTCAATGCATTGTATTTTTATTTTCGCCTTAGAATATAAGGTTTGAAAAATTAAATAACTTACCATGTAGTGCCGTCAAAGCAAACTTTGTTGCCATTTTGGTATTTTTTTTTGTAATAGCCGTCCCCTTCATCGAAATTATTTTTCTCTTAACTGACCGTGGCGAAACGGGAGGCCATCTTGTTTCTCTCCGGCTGCTCGGAGGCGAATAGTACTTGGCTAATCACCTCCGAGCTAGCCAATCAGCGCGCGCGAAAAGCACTATTCACTTATGTGGTATATACTTATGCACGATGACTTTGTTTTTAAGGCTATTGACATACCGGATTAGACAAGATAACAGTTCATAAATCGCTTGGAACCTTAATAGGATAAGACTACAGCTTCAGGCTTGAAATAAACGTGTTTGCATGGAAATCCGATGTCAAATGTTCATAAAACTTCGCTTCTGAAAAATTCATGAATTGGAAACTTTTGGCACTAGGAAAAGGATTTTAAGAAAACAATTGGAGGGATGTAGCTGTGCCAGAAAGCGTCCAGCCGTGTTTTGAACTTTCCATACATTTCCCTGTATTTTTTCCCCGTGACCTATTTTTAGTAGCAATTCACGGCTGGTTCGCTATACTGACAAATGCATGGAAAGTTCAAAACACGACGGGACGCTTTCTAGCACAGCTACATCCCTCCAATTGTTTTCTTAAAATCCTTTTCCTAGTGCCAAAAGTTCCCAATTCATGAATTTTTCAGAAGCGATGTTTTATGAAAATTATTTGACATCGGGTTTCCATACAAACACGTTTATTTCAAGCCTGTTTGCCTACTCGTCAAAATGGCGTTGAAAGCCGTGATAAGGCCCATTGTCTTCGGTCTTTTAAACTTTAAAAGCAACAGCATGATGATTTTCCTTTCTCCTTCTCATTTTTAGATTTAAAAAAATCCATCTTAGTTCAGGTTTAGAGTCACCTATAGGCTTCATTATAGAACTAGCAAAACGAAGAGTAGATTGCCAATTCTAAATAAAAGAATGTCGAAAATCGATAGCGTCATACAGAGGAATGTAATTATAGATAGTATCTGGCTGTGACATTACTTTAGAGCAGTCTTAAAATAAAAAAAGGCTTAACTTTGCACAACTGCCACTCTTCTACAACCTACACACGCCTTGCTTTTCAACACCATAATGCCATGGGGTGTTCATAATAAACAATACCCAACCGCTTTTAAAAAAGAATTCCCTAGAAACATGATAGAAGAGTAAACAAAACGCGAAAAGCACACAAATTTAACATGAACCAGACCCTTGCACATATTTTCAAGATTTTATTTCCACTTTTGGGCTGTTATTACTTTATCAGTGCCCGCTGGTTTATTTTGTCTGAAAAAAAGCAAAACAAAAAAACAACAACTCAAAGTCATTAAAATTCTAGGATTATTGCTTCATTTAAGCATGAATAATTACGTCGTAAATAATTGATTATAGCCTTATAGTCGAGGATATGTGTCCTAAGTCTTGATCTGTTTCTTTCAAAGACTGGTCCCACTGCAGTATAAATTCATGAAATAACCGTATGATAACTCCTTCAAATTCAGTTCCTGAAATAGCAAGTAAGTAACGCAAGCAATTTATGAATACTTAGCACGTAGAATCTCTTGAAGTCCCCGATCGATAAACTTTCCGTCAAGTTATTTATTTTCTTAATGATTTTGCGCCATACCATTGACTAAACAAACTTTACTGAGAAAGTTAAAATTAAAACTCTTCCCTTTCCTAAACTTTAGCTTAGCATGTTAAACGCTGCAGTTCTCATTTACCAGCAACTCCGACTCCTACAAGATTGTTGGAAGCTGAATAATTATGATTTCTACAATATTACGTAATCAGTTTAGCTAGAATGCGCGTTTTAACATTCCGTCGCATTGCAGAAGTTAAGAAATTCAACCATTGCAGAAACATTTAGTTGTATCAGGGTAAATAATTGTCAAATGAATAAGCAATTCAGAGGGTATTCTAACTAGACTGAGACATTCGATTCCTTTATACCTTCTTCTGACAATTTATGAAGTCCTCATCACATTCGCATCTCACAGGGTGTTAGACAAGATCTTACTATGTGGCTTCGGTTCTTAATTAGGAGAATTTAACGGCAGATTGTTTTTTCTAGATGATATTTGGGAAACGTCGCATACTCTTCAACTTTATACCGATTCCGCTGGTTTTACAGGTTTTGGGGCGATATTTGGTACCGGTCCGTTACCTGCAATTATTTATGAAAACTATGCAAATCTACTTTAAACAATTTAGGGATCATGCTGTCCCCTTATTTGTTGACTGACCAATGTTCTCCTGTTTCCTTCACTCCCTTTTATCGATTAAGTAATGTTTTGTGATATGTAGCAAATGATACTGCGCCTGATAAAATTACTTCAGTCTTCATTCCTTAAAAGCAGACGTGCTGATAAATATACAACCCGATCCTCTACCAATGATTACTTTTACATTAAACATTTCAATCTTGAGAAAGTGAAAAATTCATTCCTGAAAATTGGACCATTAGTCTGGAACTCATTACCCTTAGAATTCTGGAATTTGTCGGTGAGGGTAAAAGGCGGAAAGAGTTTGCGGAATGGCATAATTATGCGAAATACGAGATATGCGGAAGAAATAAATTAACAGAAGAGCGCGTCCTGTTTTCGGGCCAATTTTATAACAGCAGCAGTTTTCTCGATGTTGCGGACTATTAAACAACCAACCAACAGATCGAGGATTAGAAAATAAAGGCCTGAGATAGAACATGTCTGATCGCTGGTTAGGAAGTGAGAGTGAAGAAATCGATGAAGTTTCGCATTATAGGAACTAAGAATAAATTAAATTTCTAGTTGACAAAAAGAACGTGACAGCGAGTAGCCTAGACAAAAAGCAACAGCAGACTGGAGAAATAACATCAGTCCAAGGCCAAAACTATTATGTGAGAAATTTTAAATTTAATCTCGGTCATTTTATCAGACTCTTTGACGGTTACATAAGGTAACGAATAAACAATTTGTAGAACCCATGGGAAAAATATGTTCTACTTTTTCTCACCTTACATTTCGTCGAGCTACGAGTACGCAAGACACTGTTGAACTGCTGAGCTAGCTAGCTACCTATTTAATACGGCGATTCATGTAGTTCCGTTACGCGTTATCGAACTAACCATATCCGTCTTTAATTAAGGTCTATCAGTGCCAGACGTCCCAACCTAACTTCACATTTAAAAGCGAGAAAGCCCCAAAGCAAAAAAGCAGATGACAAGCATGGTGTCTAATTATGGACACTGGTTGTGTGAAAGGTTGTGAAACTATTCTTATCACAAATGCATTTTGGTCAAATTGTTCTTCAAACCCTTCCGATCTCAATATCAATAAGCGCCAATTTTCCCGCTCATGATAAATGAATCATCGAGCATACAGGGTATGAGAATTGATCTTTTACTGAGAGTTTAAAAACAAAACAATGTTTATCAATTGCCTTCGGTAAAGGATCAATCTTTGTTCTGATATAAAGACTTCACGCTACCACGTTATTTTTGTCAACCGAAGTCGCATGGAGAAAAATGAACATGAAATTTAACTTACTACGGATTTACTCATAGTTCCTTGAATGCTAAAGATATAAACAGTTTTCATCGCTTTCTTTACCCTCACTTCTTCCAAATCAACGATCAGACGATCTGATTCTCGAATTGTTGTTATATTCAGTAAGAGTCCGCAGCATCAAAAAAGCTGCTGCTCTTGTAAAATTGCCGGTGCGAAAACATGACGCGCTCTTCAGTTAATTTATTTCCCGCGTAAATCGTATTACACATAATTATGCCATTCCGCACGCCATGCCACATGCCATTCCGCAAACTCATTCCGTCTTTTACCCTCACCGGGAATTTGTCTAAATTTACTTTTCAAAAGAAGTTAAATCAAAACTTCTGGAAGTTCTCATAAAAAAAATGGCGATTAAAAAATCTCGATAATATTTAAATTTATCAACGTAATGTAATAGCTTAAACTTTTGTATCTTTTCTTTCTCCTTAAATTTACAAGTATTTACAATGTAAGTTATATTTCACATGTTATATTGCTTGCATAATCCTTAATAGAGCAATTTTCAATTGAGTGCGAAAGTAATTTCGCGTTTGTTTTGGTTTTGCTTTATCAGACTCCATGATTGGTTGTCAAATTTCGCGCCATTTTCTCAACCAATGGGAAGCCAAACCAAAACCAATCGTGCTTGGTCGCACGCGTTCTCCCGCGATTGACGTAGGTTACATGTATTTGCTTCGAGTTCTGATTGGCTGGTTGTGCTGTTTTCATTTGTAGTGATTGGCCATAGAAGTTACTTTGGTTTTTCGTTTTTCAACACTTCATTGAAAACCGCTCTATTAGAACCACCTTACCTATTACTACTAGTGCTTTAATTAGTTTAGTTTCTAATTAGTTTAGTTTAATTTTATCATTACTGGTGGTAAATTTGTATAAGTTGGAGTACATGTTATCCGCTGGATAACATTATCCACTCTTTGAACCACCGGGGTCATTTCTTTTTCCTGTTCTAGCTAGTATTTCGACCCAACCCTCACTTCATTTGTTATGATAATTATCATTCCATAGCAAACGTCTGGATCTCTCATGGCTTCAAATAAGACGACACTGCTTCCTCTTCTGCTAGGGCTGTGTGAGCTGCTGTGTGACGTAAGCGCTCAGTGCAAAGCAAGCGAATATTCTATCTTACAGACGAGGCTACAGAATCACGTGTTTAGACAAATCAAGACGTCCAAGGGCTTTGAGTGTTTCTTCGCGTGCCACAATGACGTACGATGTCAAAGTTTTAATTACGTCATTACTCAGGATATATGTCAGCTAAATAACCGCACCAAGGAAGCCAGGCCTGTGGACTTTGTCCCCAGCGTCACCAGTTATTATTATGGACGAGTAGAGAACAGAGGTGTGAATAATTCAATGATCACAATGCTGGTGTCTTGTAGCTAACACTTGTCTTGCAGCGCTTTATCTTATATTTGTTCACTTAGAGGCAACACGCATTGAAAAAGATTTTAAATTGAGGGTTAATAAAACCAAAACCAAAGTAATTACTCTGGACAATCACAAAAACGTAAACAACACAATAAACCAATCAGAAGTCGAAGCGTCAAGCGAAGGGAGAACGCGTGCGAGCAAGTGTCTGGTTTTTGTTTGTGTCTCATCATCAGGGCTGAGAAAGTGACGCGACTTTTTTCAACCAATCACTGAGCGTTGGTAAAACAAAACAAAAGCAAACAACACTCATTGGAACACCGCTCTTTAAACTGGCTCTACAAACTGCTCTATGTTAACAAAGAAGACAAAGTGGAAGAGATAAACGAATTATAGCGAAACAATAGGCATGGCAAATAGTTTTGAAAGATAGACCCATGAACGTTCGGTTGCTTTTGCTAGCATAGATAGCGCTCTCTTTTTATTTGTTAAATCGTTGCCTATATTTTCAAAAACAAATTACCCATACTTCGAAACATGCCGCCATTAAAAGTCACTGAGAAAAGCAAACGAAAACAATCAATATTTTTTGCTTATTTTTAGTTGCACTTGGCTCCATTCCTGAGCTGCCAGCAGAATCATGTAAAGAAATCAAAGCAAGTGAAGGAAAGGATGCCGCTAGCGGCAAATACTGGTTTGATTCCATTAAACCTGGAAAGACTATCCTCGCTGACTGCGATATGAGTACAGAAGGCGAGTATCTAGCTGGAATTTGATAAAATAAGCGCTACATCAATACCTTTATTCCACTCTTTTTCAGTGGCCCCTCCTTTCCCCTTCAAGCCCTTATCAATCTCCAAAGTTTGTAGACTAACTTTATTTGTGCAATGTGTGTAGGACGGTCAAAATTCAACATTTCTTGGGGGAGAGGGGTAAGGCACCTATCCCAAACCTTACGACCGGCATTATGCGTTTATACACACTCGACTGAAGAAACGGTGCCCCGTGCAAAGTGTGAATCGTCAACGGTACGACCTGATGGAATTATGGAGTGACATTATTAGTAGTGCATATTTCTTTTTTTTCCTCTTTCTCTTTCTTTCTCCTTCTCCGCGAGAAACATGTAAATTTTTAAGCCCTAAAAACCGTACGTGCTTTTATTTATAGGTCAAACGCTTCCCATAAAGCTGTTGTCTTATCGTTCATGGTTTGTATCTTTTACCTGGCAACGTGCGTCTTTATTATCGAGGTGTTGTATACTGTTTCTACATATTGCTTGGTTTTACCAACTCCCAAACATTGGTTTTCACCATCCCCCCCCCCCCCCCCCCCACCAACCGACACAACACGACAGGTTCTTTAGAAAATAACCCTAACCTGTAATGTTTTTCCATGTCTTTTTTTATCATGGTGCAAACTATATCTTTTTGGTTTTTTCTTCTTTAAGTCTTCGACAGGGATCCTCTGCAGTTTCTAATAATATATATATATATATATATATATATATATATTTTTTTTTTTTTTTTTTTTTCAATATATAACAAACTTGTATGTTACATTTTTCACAGACATTAATGAGTGCACAGCTTCTCACCTGTTATGTCATTCTAACGCCATCTGTATCAATACCCACGGTTCGTACCATTGTTCCTGTTTACCTGGCTTTACAGGAGATGGCGAACACTGCACAGGTAAGACGCCGGACTTACAAGTGACGAAAACAACCATTTTTGCACTTTTCTAAAACAAATGAGATAGTTTAACGACAATGCATCTGTCCTGTGGAATAGTAAGTCTGCATAGCCTGTTGTGGAGGAACGTAATTAACTTGGATAAAATAATCGTTAAAAGTACGGTCGGTATTTTCTTATTTTGAAGATGGATTGTTTAACGATATAAATAGTTCATTTTTTTCTCTACTCGCCCTTTTGCTTTCAAAATTTTTTTCGGCGTTCTGAAGTGCTCAGATAACTTCAAGAGGGGCCGTTTTAAACGGTACAACCTTGTCGTACGAGACATCCTGGGGAAGAGCTAAGGATCAAGTTATTTCATGACTGAAGGAGATGAAACGTGCAACTTGCTTGCAAGTGGCTGTCACACCCGACATGCAAAATGTCGTAAAATCTGTAGTTGCAAGCAATATGTCTGTTTATAGGAGAGAAAAAAGTCAAGGATTAGCTAAGTCGCCATCTTACCGTATAAATGCTTCAAAACTGAGGAAAACTTACGTTACAACTTAGCTAAGCCGTGGTTTAGGTAAACCTAACCTTCCTATGAACAACAATTTTCCTTGTACTTTGCGTCTTAGCTAAGCTTAAGCCGTGGCTTGTTTTTAGTCTCTCATAAACGACCCTATTGCTAAATAACGAGAGTTGTATACGGATTTTTTGAACGCTGTGAGTAGCGCGTGTTGTCGCACGCGGTACAAACCGTAACAGACAGCACATAACAGACGTAATTAAACGTTTTACCATCTAAATCGGCGTCAATTAAAAGGTAGTTTTGAACTAACTTTTTTATGTTTTTGTATTTAATGCAGACATAGATGAGTGCACCAGCGGTACTCACACTTGCCTTGTGGATACAGCAACATGCACAAACACTATTGGATCATACAATTGTTCTTGCAAAGCTGGTTACGTTGGAGACGGAAATACAAGTTGCATTGCTCCAGGTAAATTATATTATTTCGATTTGTTTAAAATGATTTTAGCTGTTACTTTTAAAATATTTGTTAGTTTATTCGCAACTAAAATTAATTCCAAGTATAAAAATGGGCCAGTAACCAGGTGGATTAATCGTAACAAATAAAACGTTTACTTAACGTAACTGTCATTTAATATATAGACATATAAACTTAAACGTTTTTTTAAAAAACCCCAACGTTTCGGCTAAAACTTCAGCCTTCATCAGGGGAAAGACAGTGATGATAATTTTTACAAAGAGCACGATGTGTATAAAGAAAAATGCAAATTTTGAGCTAATTAAGTCTTGACCTTTAGTTTTGTCCTTTAAACATTTAATGCTACAAAAATCAGTATGCTTTAAATAAAATAATATTATCAGTTTGTAGTTTTGAAGGGGAAGCAAAAATTGTCCTTGAATACATTACTTCCTTACAACATGATTTATTTTCAACACGATTCTTGGGAGCAGTTTAATAAGATGTTTACAGTTGAAACCAACAATCTAGGAGCTTGGTTTTACACGCTCATGAAAAGAAAGAATTCAATAAACGCCATTAGAAGTCTTTAATGATAATTATAAAACTTGTTTATGAGCTTTTCATGGAGTCAGTCTTTCTGTCTGAACTTATAAAACCAACCGTCCAACACGTGAACTATAAATGTAAAACTTATATCGAATGTAATTGACCCCAGCTAACATACATTACATGATAAAACAAATTGAACTACGCTGAATTCAAAGCAATACATTTGCGTATTCTAATCTTTCGAATTTTTATTTTGTCCTCAAATATCATTTAAACCGGGACTTGTTTGGTCTTCTGGGACCAGAAGTAACGGTTAAATGAAGTTCGAGGACAGGAAATAGGGAGCTAACGAGGACAGATGAACGAAAATCCTTCATATATTTTTGATTTAACAGCCATCAATCAAAACTAGCAAAAAAAACCCTCTGATGAAACCTTTTTTCAATGTAAATGTTACCGTAAGAACTTAATTTTTAAATTAAAAGGAAAAAAAAAAAAAAAGAAAAGATAAGAAAAAAGTTTTGGTTGCCATGGTGACGTCAATACCATGAGAGAGGATACCATCTCCGGTCTACGTTTGTGCTTCTCAAAGCTTCCGACGAGCTTTCGGGGCAGAAAAGTAATTTTCCCTTTTCTAGAGACTTTCGGTTGTTTTTCGTCAAACAAACTCAATGTGTTTCTTGGAAAAATTATCAAAAAAATTGTTTACGACGCTGCAGATTTGTCTCTTCAGTACAAGTATTTGCAGTTGTCCAGTATTAACATCGCTCTCCTCCTTGCAGTTCTATCTGACACTTGTCATGGCACTTGTTATTCCAATTATTTAAGAACGGTGCCCACTTTTGTCATTGCGCATACGTTCTGCGCATCTCGAGATAATCACGTTTCCTATGGTTGGTGCTTACAAATACAGGGATATTTTTGCGTGGTTTAAAAATGCGGAGAAAGCAGAACTCAGCAAGTGCTCTTGGTACCCAGAAAGAAAATTGAGGGCAACCATGCATTGTTTAGAAATAATAAAGCTACAATTTGCAAAAAAAAAAAAAAAAAAAAAAAACAGCCATTCATTGCTTTGTATTTTACTGTTTTTAAGATTAATTCTCTAAAAATGCGTGGTTACCCCCAATTTTCTTTTTGGATTCCTATAGCCCTTGCATAGATCTGTTTTCCCGCATAGTCATAAACCATGAAAAATACGTCTTTGTTTATTACAATTCCGCAGTTGTTGCCCTCTTAGTTGTTTGTTTGTTTGTTTTGCTGTGATTGTTGAAGGGAAAGTCTAAATATAACATATAACAAAGCACTTAATGTATGGTTTTGTTTTCCCTCGAGTCCTGATGTTTTCCTCCAGTCGACTTCGTCTCAGGAAACATGAGGACTATCGGGAAAACAAAACTAACTGTTTCCCTCGGGACCATACATTAAGTGTATATTTTAAAAACTGCAAAAGCCGTGAACGAAGATCCTGCTTGCTTGTACGTTGGATCTCACAGGAGATCTAATCAGCCAAACTTGAAAAATAGACGATGAGAAGTCCAAAGACTACTGCAAAGCTGACACAACGTAATATATTTTAAAACAATATTTCGGCTGGCCAAACCAGCCTTCTTCAGGTTTAGATGTTACTAAATTATATAAATGAAATTACAATATATATCATGGAGGATGTTGCAATACATGGGAGCAGCGGAAATGAGGTTTACAAGGTGGTACCAAAGGATGAGGAAATAAGTAAAATAAAATATTTATTTTATTTTATTTTATTTTATTTTATTTTATTTTATTTTACTTATTTCCTCATCCTTTGGTACCACCTTGTAAACGTCATTTCCGCTGCTCCCATGTATTGCAACATCCTCCATGATATATATTGTAATTTCATTTATATAATTTAGTAACATCTAAACCTGAAGAAGGCTGGTTTGGCCAGCCAAAATATTGTTTTAAAATATATTACGTTGTGTCAGCTTTGCAGTAGTCTTTGGACTTCTCATCGTCTATTAAGTGTATATTGTTTCCTAGAGTGTCAAAATTACCTATCTGTGACCGGATATGGCAGGAAGAACACTTACGTCACAACTCATGTGTATTGCGACAGTGGCCTTGGTCCAGGATGGATTCGTTTCAATGGAGCCGCGGGTAAAAAAATGCCTACGTCATGCGTTCCCACAAATAGATGCAATACCCATTCCCCTGATTGGTTAAATGGTGCTCATCCTACAGTAGCTGATGGGAAAGTTACAAGGCAGGTCTGCTTTAACTACTTCGGCAACTGCTGCAATTGGTCCACCAACATTCAAGTGCGCAACTGTGGAGGTTTCTTCATCTATTACATCAGTGGCACGCCTCCAGAACACCGCTGCAATCTCCGCTATTGTGCCTCGGACTAAAACTGAGGCAGCGTGGCCGAACGTTTAGAGCGCTGGCTTGTACTCCGGAGGTTCCTGGTGCACGTCCCGCCCTGATCACTAGCTAGAGTTGTTTCTCAATAGCTCTGAGTTCAATTCCTCGGCCGCGCTTGTAAATAGCCAGCTGGTTTGCCTCCTGTCAGTTGGGGTTTTTAACCAGGTTATGCCGAGTTTAAGGGTCCGTTCGATTGACCCTTTTCCGGAATAGGAATACATACAATGATTACTAGAAATCCATCATGAGAGGTTTTTGGAATTAGCAGAATGCAAAATGTCTCGTAAATTACTGGTTTTCACCGAAAGTTTGAAGATACGTTTCCTCAAATTTACTTCAAAAGAGAAATGTTATCGGCTATTCCGCTTATTTTAATTCCGGTCAATCGAACGCGACCTGAATTATTTAAAAATGAAGTTACAAATGCTCGGCCCCAATAGGAACAGTGTGCTGTAAAGGTTAATGATTCACTTTTATTTATTTGTTATTCTTCTCAAGCAGTTTAAGGCCTGGGTTTGAAGGGTGTTCAGAAATTATGAATGATCCCCTATATCTTCGGTTTGTCTGCCTAGAACAGGATGAAATTTTCCCTGAATATTAAACTTGATGTTTTCTTTTGCCTTAACGTATAATTTTGATCACGTGACACATCACGTGAACAAAAATGGAAATTTCGTAAATCGGCGATATGGTGGCGAATTTTCTTTATATAGATAACTGAATTAGTGTTTCCGAAGCAGATTTTAAATATTAAACTTTCTACGTTTGGAATGATTGTCCTTAAGTTTTTAAATTGGAGAAATTAACAATCAAAGGTTGAATTGTGGACTAAAAAATGACCTTTGTCCTGATAAATTTTTTCTGGAGAACAATGGACGATCATTCCAAACGTGAAGCGATGGAGATATTTAATCTTTATTAGAAACGCGTTTTTGTGTGATGTTTTCTCTTAAAACCGTCGCCTACCTGTCAAATCTTTGCTTTTTTTCACAAAAACGAGCACGTGACGTGTCACGTGATCTATAGTACCACTTATTACGCTTAGAAATTTTCAGAATGATGAGATCTTTTTATCTTCCAAATTTCAGTTCAGTGCCATTGAATTTGTTAAAGTTATCTAGAATAAACCATTTTTCCTCTTAAAAGCCCTTAACCCAGGCCTTAAAGTGCTTGAGTTACTTTCGTTATGGCAGACTTTCAAACAAATAGAGGATGTCATGTTAATTAGAAGTGGTATCGAATTTCGATGCTCGGAACTTAGGTAAGTCTGTGCTTAAAGTAAGTAAAGCAAGAAATAAGTTAAACGTACTATGTGAAAATATTTCGCCGCCGAGAACTCGAGCAACGATTTCCTCCAATCAAGGCAGACGTGATAACCGCTACAGTTCAGTTCAGTTTATTGATTGCATAAAACACACAAATACAACATTAACAAATTAAACCAAAGAATCTGCAAAAAACCGCACAACGAAAATGCTGCAAGTGCATGCAGGATCTGTGAAAGATCTAATCAGCCAAAAATATAAATGACTCAAATTTCTGCAAGGCTGATCGGACTGCGTAGAAAACTTAACACGACAGCGACATGATAAAGACCAAACCGAGAATCAACAGAATGTGGCAACCGTGGACAGCTGTTTCGAGCTGGTTGGCTCTCGTCAGCACGGTGTAGCACAGCAAAAGGTAGAACAACCAACGCGAGTCGAGTTGTCTACAAAATGCACGTGGTAGTGATTTCGGATGGGCCCAAATTCAGACATCAGTCCACGTCATAGCGCTTGACTACGAACAATGAACAAAAGAACTGAAATATCATGTCGCTGTCGCAATAAGTTAAATGAGACAAATTAAACATTAACGAGGCAAGGTAGCCCGAGGAAGCCAGTAACGTAAGGCTTATGTAACGGACTACCTTGCATAATTCTAATGTTAAAAAATTATTTAATAAGTCTGTCATCGGCAGGACTATCCTCTTAATATATAAATATTTCTAATATACGGAAATAATCGTTAGATTAGAATAAAAAGGTGAAAAGGAAAAACAAAAGGAAAGGAAAAATAACAAAAGAGAAAAGTACACTAAAATAAGTAACATGTTAAGAGAGAAAACCCATGTAAGTTTAGAAGTGAACACAGCAAAACTAGGAGCATTCGAACTTCAGGGTTAAGATAATTATATAATTTAGGTTCTTGAAAATGGAGTAAAAACTTCCTTAAGTTTTTTATACAGTAAGGCAGACGGAAGGAATTCTTACTTCTAGTACTTCTAGTACAGCGGCTAACCTAGTACAGTAGAATAGGGACGAAATAGCCCTATTAAATCTTATTACAGCGGGATTAATTATAAGAACACGTCTACTTACTTTGTTCCTTTCATACAACAGATTATTACAGTGATGCTATGTGAATATATGGCTGATTCACTTAGTATGAATATTCTTTGCTGTCTGATTCTGTGACTGAAGGTTTGCTATTTGTTACTCAGATTATACTTGTTGAAAGCCCGATTAAGTAAATCCTGGATTAATGTGAACTTTCTTTCAAGTTTAATTATTAATCGGTAAAGATTCTTCCAAACGATTTTTGCCCCATCAGTTTTGACTTGGACTTTTCTTTACCTTTAGCTTGAAATTAGGCTTTAAAACCACTTTTAAAGAGCGAGATGAAAAACTCGATTAACTTTTAATAGTAGATTACCTTTAATCGGCTTTCGAGCAACCCGTCCCCTGAACTTTAAAACCCAGCTAAGGGTGGCGCTTTTTTTTATTTGAGAAAATGAAAAAAATATCTCATTTTCGAAAGCTACGGCGATCTGGTTTTCCCACCAAAAATGACCATGCATTGTTTTTCACTGACTCGCGCCATTTGTCTATTGGAAAAACTCAAAGACGCACTCATATTCACCTAAAATGACGATGACTGAGTGGTAAATGTGAAAGAAATGCGATGTTATATTTTTCGCCTGGTGAATAAATTGGAGAAGAATTCATCTATCGAGGAAAAGCTGTTTACTTGTCTGTTTAGATTAAACCGCTATGTAATCCATCAAATATTTTCGCTCTCACGCGATTGGTCTAAATGCGTCACGTGACTGAATATGCCCCAGCTAAAACTAAGGGATATCCGAGTGATATTTCCCACGTGATATTCCCTAATTTCCCAAACTTCAAGGCTTCAAGTTTGCAATTAAAATTAAGCTTAACGTCAAGATGGGAGAACGATTCGCTTTTGTGAACAGATAAAGCGGTACCAGAAAGCACCAAAAAATCAACTTACACGCTGTAAACGTTTTTGACGGTAAGCTGTTCGTAAACGTTTCGTCTTAATAGGACATTTTCACTATGGCGTCATTTTACTACAACTACCAGAATCCTTCTGGTTTTTGTTTTCTCATGCTAATAAGAGCCATTGTTCTTTGCTGTCCACTGGGATTACAAAATTTTAATTAGAAAAGGAAAACGAAATGAATTCTAGTAGTTGTAGTAAAATGAAGCCATCATGAAAATGGCCTATTGTGACCAGGAGCTTGACACAATGTTCAAATACTCAAGCTCGTCGCGAGATTTTGGTTTGCTCTGAATCAAGATTCACTCTGTTCAACAGTCCTTCAATTAAAAATGTGACAAAAGGCGAAAAGTTTAAGCCCATCTCATTCTCTCAGTGCTCACCTTCGTACGCGAAGGCAAAATTTCGTCCACGAAACATAAATCAGCCATGATACCCCAAGACGTCGAAATTCTCTGCGAAAAGAAGCAGCTTGTCCTACCCTCGAGCAGCAAGTTCATTCCTCAGCGATTGTGAACGACTAATCGTTTCAGTGTCAAGTTAGTAAAGAAAGCGGTTTGAAGGAAATCCAACAAAAACCAATTGGTAGCGTCGTTTTCGACTGCAGGTTCAGCCTCGACTTCTTCACTGGTCGTTTTCGGTTGGTCAATTCTACAGTCGTATTTCAATATAAAGTACTGCTCCAATTGAACAAGAGATAAAGGAACAGAACGACAAAGCGCCGGCTGTTTCGTTCACGGCGTTTTACACAGTTTACGGAATGCGTTGCTTAACAGCTTAACAATTTTTCGCTTTGATCTTGTTCTTGAAAGGTAGTTAGATTCCCTGTAATCTTATCCACCACTTGTATCTTGCCTTTGTCTTTCACGGTATTAAAAACGTTTCTTTTCCTTTCGGGAAAATTTGTACTTTTTCCCTAAACATATGCTTTTGACTGAAGAGAAATCTGTCGGAATATTGAAAGCGGGGAGATTTTGGAAGCCAACTGACAAACTTTCACGTGATTGACATATGACACACTGGCATATCCGTGTGTTGCAAAAAAAAATATTTCAAGGTTAATAAACACAACAGCCTCCATTTGACTTTAAAAATATGTTCGGATATTTTTCGTTGGACATTATCTGTTCCTCGAAGCTCACAGTTTTCTTCGAGCTTCGCTCTCGGAAAACTGTTAAGTTCTCGAAAGAGATAATGTCCGCGGACAAATATCTAAGTATATTTTCGCGCCAAATGGAGGCTATTGTTTATTTATGGTGATATTAAGTATTAATTGGGTAGAGTCACTTAGTATCGTAGCAGTTTTTTTAGTTCCTTTCTGAACTTGAATACATCAACCATGTTTCTCAGATTCAGGTTCTGTTCTAAACATCTGTAGAAATACTCGGGACATTCCTCGCGAAGTTGTTGCAGATCAATCAATGTCTCTCCATTAACTTCTGAAATGTCTTCCTTGCAAACTTTTTCTAATTCAATTTGTTTAAGCCACTGTTTCACTTCTTCATTTGTCCATCCAGACACGGCGGGGGCTGAGGGTTGGGAGGCAATGACGTCTGCTTCTACTCGTCGGGCAACTGGCTCAGTTGGTCCATCTGTCACGTCGACATCTTTTCCTCTTCCTCCTAACTCTTTGATCAGTTTTCCTACACCTGCTTCTATAACGTGGTTACTCTGAAAATCGAACCACAGCTTTGTGCCAACAAGCATTCCCAGCCAGCCGTCAGCTTTGTACTTGCGTTGCATCATCAAAGGGATAATGTCCTTTCTCAACTGATATGCATACTCGGCCTCTGATCTGCAGTTGGGGCTTTCTTTGTATTTCTGTGACACGCAGACCAGAACAACAGAAGAATTCTCCACAGCTTTTGCCATCGCCTCTAATGTAGAGCCACCCATCTGCTCCAGATCCATCCACACTCTGTATCCACTTGCTTTAAGCCTGTTTTTCACTTCAATCAAAACATCCTGGTTAGCCCATTGGTAGCTGATCATCACGTGATTTCCAGAGATCTCTTTCTTTCCAGCTGTTCTTGAAGTCTTTCCTTCGAGTTCCCATAGTGCACCTGCGGCAGCTCTTTGCACTTCTGGGTCTTTGTTCTGCTGTAATTCGCGCAACATCTCCAAACCTCCTGCTTCTTGTCTAATGGCATCCCTGTTGTTGTCATCGAAAGCTAACATCCACAGTGCTCTCGCTGCACTCGCCTTCTCTTCATCCTCTTTAGAAGTTCTGAGAACAGACATTTAAACATGAACCGCCCCTTTATTTCCCAAAACCTTCTTGTTTGTGTCGTTGATTGCAAGATGGCTGAGCCCTTCTGCTAGTTCCCTTGCAGAACATCCATTTGATCGTCGATCTTCCGACTGCCATGCTTCATTTAGCATTGTTATGATAAAGCTAAGCAAGTTCGCGTCGGCTAAAATGAGATGATTGGTTTCTTCATTCACTAGATAAGCCAGGCACAACAGAGAGAGCGCAGCAACTGAACGCTTGTTAACCTTGGCAAAACGAAGTAATATTCCCACACTGTTGGAAAACAGCTCAGGATCTCTAAGTCGCCGAGAAATGTTATGTAAGATGCCAACACAGCTGTAAATGATCTGAAGTTCCTCCGATTGTTCGTCCTCATTGTCCCATTCAGGATGTTCAGCATCGACTCGTTGGATGTTTTCAAGACACATTGGAATGACACTTGTTTTTGCGCACGCCGAACAGAAACCGTCGTGAAAGTCGGCAAAGTTATGAATTGTTCCTAACGCATGTGCCAAGCAATGAAAACAAGTGAAGTCTAACGCTTCGTTATCGCTGTCAACTTTGTCCTGTTCATCCACGAACTCGTAGTAATCCTTAAAACTGTGCCTCGCGAATCTTTGCAACACTTCTGCATCTTCGATATCCACGGTGAAATTCAGAAGTGTTGTGTATTTATCAGCATCAAGAGTTCCAACAGAAGGACATATCTCGTCCGCAGTTAAACGAAATAAACGAACGAGTATAACACCCACACTGGAGTACTCGTCAGGTCGACTTGAACTGCTATCGACAAAGCTTCTCAATGCTTGCATCCAATCAAATATTTCTTGAAAATTGTCGCTTAGTTCTGGATAATTCAGCTTGTACGATCTAAGAGTGGCACTGTGTAAAACGTGCCATTCAATGCTGGTTTGTGCTACTGTAATCCTCTCTTCTTTTCTATCCTTGTCTTGATTGCTTGCCGACTGAGCTTGGAGCGGCATTTGTTCTTGAGCATTATTCATGTGCATAGATGGTACCGGGGCTCTAGGTGTCGCTATAACTTGTGCACGATTACTTCGATGTTGTTTTGATGCATCAGAACCCATATCGATGATGCCAGGGCTTTTGATACGAAACAACGAGCGACGGGAAAACGACAACAATACACCGGCGAAGTAATGCCGACACCGAATTTTTAGTCGTAGAAGACCAGAAATGAGATCACGCGACTCATTCAAGTTCGCGGTAAACGTGAAAAACAAATGCAATTTACATCATTTTTAAAGCATGGTTTACGTTCAGCAAACAGTTTATTTGTTGGCAAGCTCAGCCGATCAATATCTCCTGAGCTGTGATGTCATTCCCCACTGGCATGACGTCAAGGCACTTCATGTGTTTCGTCCGTGACCAAGGTAATTCCGCTTTGCTTGGGAGAGCTCAGAGAAGGTTTATTTCTATTACAGAAACCGGTGATCTTCAAATTTTCTTCCTAAAAAATATTTTATATGGAGTTTGTACCACGCCTCTCTGATACGCCCGCCTTATGACAAGGGTGACTCACACTCGTAAGATAACACATTTCAATACGTATTTTCATTCTAACAGTGATTGATCAGGTACAGCGTTCCTTTTGTGTTTTGTTTATATTTTTGTGGTTTGCTTTTAAACGCAAATTCCTTGTTTTTGCACGAACTTCTGTTTCGATCCGACAACTTAATATATACCGTGCAAGGCGATAAAACGTAAATTATGCATGTAAAGGTGACAAATTTAAATTAATAGTTTTGCGCGTATGGAGTCTGATTGTGTGTTGAAGCATGGCCTCTTCTTCTTTATGAATAACATTTCATAAATCAGACAATCCAGTTTTCCGTTGCACTTCTTTAAAACTGGAAAGTTGTTGGTAAGGTCGCCGATGGTTTCCAGACCCTGGTCGTTCTTTAAGTGCTTGCCGATTGCCGAATAACGGTGTTCGTCAATACGTTGGTGTAAATGTCCGCTGGTGTAGCCGACATACTCTGCATCACACAGATCACATTTATAATTGTACCCAACGCATTGTTGGCTAATTATAGGTGGTTTTAGCTCGCACATCTTGAGGTCTTCACATGCATATTTTGCGACTCTTGAACACAGGTTGAAGAGTGTGATCTAAATATAAAAATCGTACGGGGTCTGCTCAGTTATGTCGGGTTTGTCTTTTCTTTCATTTAATCTATAGTGGCTTTCTGTGCATTAAAGAATGTTTGGTTTATCAATAGAGTTGCTAACTAAAGGTAACTTGGCCACCTTAGAGAGGTTCAGCTCTCGAACCTATTTCCGGTGGCCAAATTACCTTTTATTATGATAAACCAAACATTCTTTTCTACTCCTCACCAACCCAGCATCACATTTTCTTTAGAAATTTACCCCCTTATCCTTTCTGTGTATGGTTAAATAAATCCAGTCTCTTTACTTGTCATGATTTTGTCTCTCTCATTCATCCTTAACTTGCGATGAGCTGATACAAAACTTTAAGAATTATAGCCTTTTCTGTTTTACCTCTGCTTGATAAATGAATAAAGTGGAAATTTGATTACTAAAGGCTAGTTTTCACTAGCGACGGAGTCGGAGTCGGGGTCGTAAGCGGAGTCGTAAGAGCGCTTATGACCTAGTGAAAATCAAAAATCGGAGTCGTAAGTGGAGTCATAAGCGCGACGGAATAGGAGTCAGAAGAATCAGAACGTTTCCATTTTCTTCCGACTCCGCTTACGACTCCGTCGCTTACGTTCCGCTTAAGCAAAGCTGTTTTCACTAGATCATAAACTCTACGCCTCTGATTACGACTCCGACTCCGTCGCTAGTGCAACCAGCCTTAAACATTATCGAGTTGTTGTTATTCATAATTCGTCATTACACCCAACTTTAAAAACAAAGTGAAAGCGCGATTAAGAGCTTTTATATATTGAAATTTGTTGGTTATTTCTCAGACTACCCTTCGGCATTGTTGGGTATTTTTTTTGGACCTTTGTCGAAACAGCTGTAAAAATATGTGATCGAGCTTCACTCAACTAGTCCATTCTCCAGCCGCGCTGTGTTCACACAAAGGTCCTGGGCGTGGATAAGTTCGCGCCCAAAAGGGAAACTATTGAGTAGGCAGGGAAGGCCTGGATGCTAGGATATGGAAGGAGAAGAGGAAACTGAGGTAGAGAAATTTTTACGGATTTGTGGGTTAAGGTTGAGCTTGCATAAATTGAAGTATAACTTTCTAGGAAAGCTTTTTTCTTATGCTATCGTAAAGCTCGTGTTAAAAGAAAGTGAAAGTTCGCGATTTCAAAAATCTCTAGTTTAGTTGCAAAATATTCATTTCTTCCCTTAAAAACAAACAAAAAAACAACAATGACAACAACAACAACAAATAAGAAGAGGAAGAAGAAGAAGAAGAAGAAGAAGAAGAAGAAAATAACGGATTGAGACATAATTTGCTGAATGATAATAATAATAATGATAATGTTTATTTCTTATATTGCGCAGTGCAACATGCAATAAAGATATGATCGAATGTGCATTACAAAATTTTAAAGTAATGAATGGCTAATCTAAATAATAACAACAATAAGAATTTACATTCTCCGGAAAAACAATAAAATCAAAAATATGAGTTAATAAGAGAACTAATAAAAAGCTAATTTAAGGACGGTGCCTACTAATACCGAAGTATTTCTGTGCGGCTTATCACTATGCGGGAAAAACAGATCTTAGCAAGGCCTCTTGGAATCCAAAAAGAAAATTGGGGGTAACCACGCATTTTTCAGAGATAATTAAGCAATAATATCTCCAAAAAGCGCCAAAATATAAAGCAATGTATGGGATTTTTTTCCTAAATTGAAGTTTAATTATCTCTGAAAAATGCATGGTTACCCCCAATTTTCCTTTGAGATACCAAAAGCACTTGCTAAGTTCTGCTTTCTCCGTATAGTTTTAAACCGCGCAAAATTATCCCTGTATTATAAGGCACCACCCATAGGAAACCCGAGTATCTCGAGATGCGCAGAACGTATGCGCAGTAACAATAGTAGGCACCGTCCTTAAAAAGATGTGTCTTTAGTAAAACTTTAAAAGAATTCAATGATTGGCATTGTCTGATTTCCAAAGGGAGTCGGTTCCATATTTTGGGCGCGACACTTTCAAACGCCCCATCCCCTAGTGTCTTTTTTGTTCTATAGGTATTATCCATAGAATGATTGAATTGTCGCGTGCGAAACTCAACTGCCGGTTTCGTCGCGCGCCTTTGTACTAAGGAAAGACTAATTCGCAAAAACTACTGAGGTGGGATCAGACTCACGAAACCCGCCTAAGTTAAGATGTTTGACAACAATGGTCACTTTGGCGCGCTTTGTGAATGTAGGCCCCGATAGAGTGAGTGCAAATTAATATATATGTTAAGTCCTCGGGTAAACTGGGAGAAGAACTTCACTTTCCTTTTTTCTTCAATGAGTGAATTCGAGTAGTCAACAACAACAACAACAAGCTTTATTTGCATGACTATAACAAATACAATATTGCGAAAGCTATTCATGACTATTTATTGATTCGTTAACTAATTCCTAAGAGAACTACAAGTAGTCAATTCCTTAAACTATGTTTCGAGACACTAGGTACGCGACCAGTAAGTGAGAACACGCACCATCAACCACAACATAACGTAACGTAATGTAACATAACATAGCGTAGCTTAACTTCAGAATTGCAACTTACCCGCAACCGTGGCTTGTTTTTATTAAACTAAGAGCTTGAAGATACATCAGGGGCACCCAATGGGAGTTTTCTCTCAGATCCTTTGAAACGCTATTTTAGGCTATCTGGAGTGCCTTTAAAGCTCTGTACATTCATTTAAAGCTGCGCTATAATATTTTTATGTATTCGGTCATTCTAGGGAAACTTGAGTCTTTTCGAAATTACTAGGGCATTTTTGTCCATTTCCCAAAAAACTTAGGTCTTATTTCTTTTTCGAAAATGTTAGATGACATTTTTTCGGTACCCGAAACGACATTTTTGTCAATCCGAAAACACCAGGGCTTAAATTTCCCATATCACGAAAGTTCGAGGGGAAAATTGTTTTTAGAAAATTGTAGGGGATTAAGGGCCTTCCGAACAGATAATTTACCGAAACGATCCGTTGGGTGCACCTGATACATGAAGTGCCTAGTGCTTTAATACTTTAGTGTCTGGCAAAAAAAAAAGAAAAACTGGGTGGCGTTTCTCTTTATTTCACCATGTTAGACTTAGTCAATCTTTTTTTTTTTATATATAATAACTTTATTGAACTTAGACATAATACAGCATAACAAGATACAAATGCGAAATATAAGGGCCTTCCGAACAGATAATTTACCGAAACGATCCGTTGGGTGCACCTGATACATGAAGTGCCTAGTGCTTTAATACTCCAGTGTCTGGCAAAAAAAAAAAAAAAAGAAAAACGTGGTGGCGTTTCTCTTTTATTTCACCATGTTAGACTTAGTCAATCTTAGTCAAACCTTGTCTTTAATGGATTTCCTTATATTTACAGTGAATCATCAACCCCAGCCGGCACTGACACTGGCCTGGTGAACGTTTCTTACCGCACAAATATTTCGATTCTCATGCAAGAATAATTGTTAAAGGTAACCCGACCTAACCTACAAAGTGCTAGTCAAAAGAGCCTGTAGCTTGACGTCGAAACTGAAAATGTTTAATTCTCTCAGTAACATCTTTACTTCAGTGCATGATATAGACAATACAGAGTTTCTTGAATGTTCCTTACCGCACAAATATTTCGATTCTCATGCAAGGATAATTGCGGTTAAAAGTAACCTAACCTAGCTTACAGAGTTCTAGTCAAAGGGCCTCTAGCTTGACGTCGAAAGTGGAACATGTTGTAATTTTAGCAACAACATCTGTTCGTGCTTGATATGGACAATGCAGAGTTTCTTACCGTACAAATATTTCGATTCTCATGAAAGGATAATTGCTAAAGGTAGCCCAACCTAACCAACAAAGTTATAGTCAAAAGAGCCTGTAGCTTGACGTCGAAACTGAAAAATGTTGTAATTTCCTCAGCAACATCTTTACATACACGATATAGACAATACAGAGTTCCTTACCGTACAAATATTTCGATTCTCATGCAAGGCCAATTGTTAAAGGTAACAGGATAGAATCGTACAAATCTTGCTTGGACCTCCTCAACCAATAAATGACGTACAATGGTGTTTAAATCTCGATTTGCTTGGAAAACCTGAAAGAGAACAGAGTGGAGTATTCTATTACAATGTAACGGAGTATTCTATGTTAAAGGTGCAACTTGGACAAAACTATGACCGAAGCGATCAAATAGACTCACACCCGCCCACTACTTGTTCGAAGACCATCAACTAAAAAGCAGGAGTATGCATAAACAGACCTTTCTATGTTTACTTAAAGACCACGTGGCTTTTTTTCCTCCGTGGTCATACAAACAATACCAAATAACTATAATTATATCAAACATAAAAACTATTGCAAGAAATTTAATTTTTGTTCACTAAAACAGAGTCATTCCTGTGCTGCGTACATACGGATGGGCAGTGACGTCATGACCCAAATTTCTCGCATTGATAGCTTATCATATTTTCTTACTCAACTTTTCTATTTATCCCAGCAAACCTGGTTCATCGGATTAATATTCTATGAAGCAGCCTGTGTCAGTGGGTGTACATAATCACAGAGAACCACAGGTAACTCGGTTGTCACGAAAGTAACGTTGCATAATAAATAAATCATACAGTTTTTGTTCAAGAATTTAACAACATGGTTTGTATATGTTAACAATAAATGGAGGAAAACAATAAAACATAGGTGTCTGGAGAGGGTATTAGTAAACAGATCTGGAAAAAATCACTAAAATCGCTCTTCAAAAACTCATTAGTTATTTATAAGCCCATCGGACCTATCAAATGGTCGATAATACAATGCACCTGCAGTGACTTTATATCGATAAACCTCCTCCTTATTAGTATGCGGTGTTGTCAGCTGATAAAACACTCCTCATTAGTATGCGGTATTTTTTCCTATGCTAATTTCCAACGTTCACAAAAGCATAATTGTTATGAACTCTATTGACACACGCTTTTCCAGGAATGTTTTTGCAGCCGAACCAACCCGATAAAATACTCCTGCTCGTTCTTTAAACATTACTAAAACTTTGTAACTTACGCTATTACGTGACCCTATCCTAATGCTCAAATTACAACTTCATTACAAAGGTAATAAAAAACACTGTCCGAGCTTGGGCTACTTGTGGGTAAACTCGCGCTTGGATGTGTTTCAACCTCTGACATACCTTGTCCGCATTATTTTCCTGATACGTATTCCACGTGACACCATCAGTTGACACCAACAGCTTGTAGCTTTTAACATAAGATCCATTCTTCTTTCCCTGTGTTGCAACTGCGCAGACTGAACGCATTGCCCCCATATCCACTTGGATAAAGTCGTTTCGGTTAGAAGTAGAAGACGGACACCATCCTTTCTGTCCATTGAGCCGACCTTTGTGTGGATAATACTGAATAAAAACTGAGCTGGATGTAATTTTGCTATCAAGTATTTTCTTTATGTCAGCTGACACTCCAACGGGCAAACATGAACCTTGAAATGCAAATATGTCAAGAACATGTAAGAGAACTTTATTTTTCCACGGTAAAATAAAATGCTAAAACTGAAGTTTACTAGAACTAAAATAACTCTTTATTAGCGCTAAACCACAATTTAAAATCTATCATCGTTAAAAAGGCCACAACTAATTATTATAGTAATGTACTAATACAGAGATTAAGCGGCCGGGGAGTTAAACATTTGTTGGCTATTTTGGTCTTTGCAGTACGTAAGTGTTTTTCCGCTGTTACTTCTTTAATAGCCGTGGTTACACGAGGCCATTTTGCATGGAGAAGACACAGCGGCAAAATGAGTGCGCGTGCTCACACGAGCAGATGAGCCCGAGGGGACACAGCGGCAAAATGAGTGCACATGCTCAGCAGATTTTTTATTCAAGCGAAAATCGATTACGAATGCTCCACTTCAGTATCAAATTCACACCTGTTACCATAATATTTTTTTTTTGTTTAATAAGATATGTGATGGAGGAAGTTCGAAGGAACCTTTCCTGAAAGCGGCAACCTTATCTACTTTGATTTGGGCTTATCCCCGCGAAACGAAAACATTGAGAAATTAAAAAATGCCGCCATTTCGCGGCGTAAGATTGCTTACGCGTGACGAGCATGCGCACTCATTTTGCCGCTGTGTAGCCCGAGGGTAATTCGCAGACGAAGTTCTTATGTTCAACCTCCGCTACTCTAGCCATTGCTGAGGCTAAGAGCAGTTATATTTTCCTAAAAGACCAGCTTTTCCTGAATTTTGCTTTTCATACAAAACCTTCTTCTACCAGGACATTTCCTCTGAGAACCTGACAGCGAGAATTACTACGATGAAATTAAAATTGGCTCATATTCGAATGATGAAACGGAATTAATGTTTTCCTACGAGCGCTCGATTTCAGGCAGAAAATTCAAAATATGTTTCATATATTTACATTCATAAACTTGCTACTGTTGCAATGATGTAAATTAACAAAAAAACGGCTCAATTTTTTACATTATTACATCGATTGTTATTTTATTTACCAGTGACATTAAAGCCCAAATGCATAAGAATTTACACGACGGTGGAAATCTAACATAAGGAACTCTTTCTGCGAGTTTTTAGAGCCTCAAAAGTTAATCTTCAGAAAGAAGATGCAGAGGTAATCCGCACGAAAGACATTGAAACATTGAAAATGCTCGCAAGAAGACTTTCGTGAAAGGACTGTTTTCTATATTTTTTACAAAATACAGGCGTAAAACGAGAAAAGGCACATCACTAGTTCACTATGGGTTTAACTTGACTTCATTTGAGAGAAATTAAACTTAATATAGTAACGCAGTGAAGCAGATTCTGAACCGCTTGCCTCCCTCGAGCTGCACCTCAAAAGAGCAAAACAGTATTGTTTTTAATTTACTGATTGATTGATTGATTGATTGATTGATTGATTGATTGATTGATTGATTGATTGATTGATTGATTGATTGATTGATTGATTGATTGATTTTTATGACAATTAACTTTTTACTCCGAAAAACATTCAACAATAAAAATATTCCCAGCAAAGGTGGGGGAGTACCCGCCAAAGATAAGGGTTAATCGTTATTCTATACAGTAAACCTTGTTTGGTTTGCCCCAACTAAACAGACATTCAGAGTAAGAGTGAATGACATTCCAGAATATCTGAGAACTGAAATACGAGCCCTATAGTAACTGAGCCACGATGTTAGTTAACACTTAAGGTCATGCCCATTTCTCTCCCAGTTCAGGGGGAATAAAAATGGCTCCACGGTAACTTTGATACAGCGCTTGATGGCCTTCATCGTTCAAGTGAATCCCATCCCGGGTAGAAATGTAACGCGAAGGATTACATAAGCCGCGGTGTAACCAGAACTTTGCCCCGTAAATGCCTTTAACCGGATCGACAATGCGACCGCGTCCGGGTCAGCTTTCTCGTCGCATAAGTCGTTCGAGCCAATATCAAGAATTACAACATTGGGGGCGGTACCCCGAATGGCTTGCAAATCAAACTTTATCAGTTTGTCTACTGTTCTCCCCCCAATTCCGATCGTTTTAGCGGTGCACGTGCTATCTACACCAAACTAGTGTGCGTGAATAAAAACCACCGTCTTGGTTGCGTTCTATGAATTCGATCATTCTTCGTACGAAGGAATGGCCAACCAACAAAGCGCATGGCGGCGGTATGCAAGCCATCGAGTCACCTCGAACGCTTTACTGCACGATAAAAATTCGTCTCTATTAAAAACACTGTTTACACCTAAATTGTTTGGCATCCGCTCACTGAATGTTGTGAATCTCTTTTCCAGAAGGGGAGCGGACAAATCCTGCAAAATGCGAACTCCACAAATTGCTAACTGCATGGAGAGCTCGAGTTTTGGAAAAGAGGACAGTAACCTGGCCTCATCTGCTTACGTATTGGATTCTCTAATACCCGGATGACCCCCAACCATTTGCCGGGAGACTGGCACTAACAAGCAGCATAAAATCATTTATTTCCCGGGTGGGATGAATAAATCTCCTTACCTGGCTTTTTTTGGAGTTGTAACAATGTTGCCGTGGTAGCCGAACCCAATTTGTTGGTTGCTTTACACTGGTAGCTGCCGACATCCTGAAGACTGAACGGTGAAATTGTAAGGGTGCCATTAACAACCGTGGTTCGGCCTTGAGATAACGTGGAGAATGGTTTCGACCACTGAATCACTGGCGGTGGAAAACCGAAAGCTTGACAGACAAGAGTTGCTGTGGAACCTTCCTTCAGGGTGATAACCTTCTTAGGAGCCTTGGTAATCCGTGGAGGCACTAAAATAACAAAAGACGACAAGTCCGTGGTAATCATAAGGCGATATCTGTCAAGGTCTTTAGGGACATTACGATGTTTGTTAAGAAGATGCTTGCCAATAGAAGAAGATCGTTTTTTATACTTGACCACGCGCCTTGACGGATATTTTTCTGTCCTTAAGAGGTGCATGAATAAGTTCGATTGTTTAGTTTACGAAATGTTGCTAATTAGAGAGTAAACACCATCTCTCAATGTCCAATCGGATTCAATTCAAGCAAAACTATTTGCATGACATTACATATTCAGATATTATGTCAATTTTGGTGAATTATTTATTTATTTATAGAGTGTGTGCACGACGGCCATGTTGGAGGACCGA